>NW_026019467.1:0-160238 GCF_003254725.2 Canis lupus dingo | reverse complement strand
TTCCTCCCCTGGGGCCACTGTTGGATATGGTGACTCTGGTCCCAACCTGGACTTCACCCGGATCTGGTGACTCTGGTCCCCCCTGGACCTCTCCGGGACCTGGTGACTCTCTTTCCAACATGGACCTCACCTGGATCTGGTGAGCTTGGTCCTCAGTTTGGCCTCACCTGGACCTGGTGTCTCTCGTCCCCAGTTTGACCTAACTCAGAACTTCTGCGGGATCCCTGGGTGGCGCAGTTGTTTGGCGCCTGCCTTTGGCCCAGGGCGTGATCCTGGAGATTCGGGATCGAATCCCACATCGGGCTCCCGGTTCATGGAGCCTGCTTCTTCCTCTGCCTGTGTCTCTGCCTCACTCTCTCTCTCTCGGTGACTATCATAAATAAATAAAAAATTAAAAAAAAAAAAAAAAAAAAAAAAAAAGAAAATTTAAGAACTTCTGAATCTTGCCCCACCTAGGCCGCACCCAGACCTGGTGACTCTTGTCCCCAGCTATGCCTCAATACGACCTGATGAATCTGGTCCTCACGTGGGCCTCACATGGACCTGGGACTCAGCTGCATACAGTTGCTCTGGTTCCCACAAGGGGCTTACCTGATACTGCTGACTCTGGTCTTATTCTATGCCTAACGAGGACCTAGTGATTCTGTTCCCCATCTGGGCCTGCATGGCCCTAGTGACTATGGTCCTCACCCAGGCATCATTGGGACCTGGATACTCTATTCCACACCTGGGCCGCACTTTGACCAGGGACCTCTGGTCCCATTCTGGGCCTCAAACTAAACTGGTTACACTGGTTCCCCCTCTGGGCCTCACCATTACCTGGTGACTCTGGTCACCCCTTGGGCTTCACTTGGGCCTGGTGAATCTGGTCCATAGATGGTCCGCACCTGGATCTGGTGACTGGTCGCCACCTGGGCCTCAGCTGGACATGGTGAATCCTGTTGCCACCTGTGCCTCACCTGGACCTTGTGACTGTGGTCCCACCTGGAACTCACCTGGATCTGGTGGCTCTGGGTGCCATATGGGGCTCTCCTGGACCCAGTTCCCGTGGTATCCATCTGGATTCACCTGGAAGAAAATGACTCTGATCCATATTTGGGCCTCTCTTGGGCCTGTTGACTCTGGTCCTAACCTGGGGATCATTGGTAACTGGATACTCTCTTATATACGTGGGCCTCACCTGGACCTGGTGACTGTGGTCCCACCTGGGCCTCACCTGGACGAGATGACTGGTTCCAACAGCGACCTCACCAGGACCTGGTGATTTAGATCCTCATATGGGCATCATGGGACCTGGTTTCAGTTCCACATCGGGGCCTCACCTGGACCTAGTGATTCTCATCCCCTTCTGGGCCTCACCCTGACGTGGCGACTCTGGTCCCCAGCTGGATAGGCCCAGAACCGGGTGACTCTGGTCCCCCTCTGGGACTCACCCGGAGCTGGGGACACTGGTACTCAACCGGGCCTCAACAGGACCTGGTGAATCTACTCCTCACTTAGGCCTCGTCTGGACCTTGGGACTCTTTTCCCACCTGGCATCAATGGGACATGGTTACTCTGTTCTCCACCTGGGCCTCACCTGGACATGGTAACTTTGCTCCACACTTTGGCCTCAAATGTTCCTCATGACTCTGGTCCCTCCACCTAGGCCTCAATCTGGACCTGGTGACTGTGTTCCCCACCTGGGTCTCACCTGGACCTGGTGACTCTCGTTCACACATGAACCACACCAGGACCTGGTGACTGTGGTGTACTTGTAGACTCACATTTACCTGGTGACTCCGGTCCCCACTAGGGCCTCACCTGGATCTGGTGACTCTGCCATGCAGGTTGGCCTCACCTGGACCTTGTGAGTGGGATGGCTACCTGGGCCTCACCCATACCTGGTGAATCAGGTCCCCACGTGGGCCTCTTGGACCTGGTAAATCTGGTCCTTACCTCGTCCTCTCCCAGACCCGGGAACTCTGGTCCCCACCTGGGCCTCACCTGGACCTGGTGAATCTGGTCCCCATCTGGGCCTCACCCAGTCCTGGGGACTTTGTTCCCCACCTGGACTTGCTTGCTGTGGACACTTTCTTTGCCTCACCTAGATCTGGTGACTCTGATCCTATCTGCGCATCACCCATATCTGGTGACTCTGGTCCTCACCTGGGCATCATAGGTACCTGGTGACTCTGTTCCACACCTGAGCCTCAACTGGACATGATGACTGTGGATCCTCTCTGGGCCTCACCCTGACCTGGTGACTCTGGTCCCCATCTGGATGTCACCTGGACCAGGTGATTCTGGTACCCCTCTCGGCCTCAACCAGATCTGGTTACTTTGGTCACACTTGGCACTCACCAGGACCTGGTGTCTCTGGTACCCACCTGGTTAGCATCAGGATATGGTACTCTGTTAACTAACAGTGACCCAGCGGAAACTATTAACTCTGGTCTTCAACTGGGCCACACCTGGTCATGGTGACACTAGCTTCCACCTGGGTCTCACCTGGACATGGGGAGTCGGATCGCAACCTGGTCCTCACCTGTAACTGGTGATTCTCGTTCCCATGTGGACATCATGTGGACCTGGTGGTTGCAGTGTTTCTAGCTTATCATGTACCTCGTGTCTCTGGTCCCCACCAGGACCTCACCGGACCTGGTGAGTGTGGTTTCCACCTGCACCTCACCTGGACCTGGTGATTCCGATCTGCACCTGAGACTACCCCGGATCTGGTGACTGTGTTCCCCACCTGGGCTTCACCTGGATTTGGGGACTCCGGTCCCCATCTGGGCCTCACCTGGCCCTGTTGACCATGGTCCTCAACTGGGCAAAATTGGTACCCGGTGACTGTGTTCCACAACTGAACCTCACCTGGACCAGGTGACTCTGGTCCCCCTCTGGGTCTCACCATGCCCTTGTGACTGTGAACCCCACTTTGGCGTGACTTGGACCTGCTGACCCTGGTTGCCACCTGCTCCTGACCTCGAAGTGTTGACTCTGGTTCTTTCAATGGCCTCCCGTGTACCTGGTGATCCTGGTCCCCACGTGGGCCTCACATGGACGTGGTGACTCTTGTCACCCCCGGGGACTTCCTGGACCTGCTTACTGTGTTCCACACCTGGGCCTCAAGTAGACATGTTGACCATGGTCCCCAAGCCGGCCTCACATGGAGCTGTTGCTTCTGATCCCCACCGGGGCCTCACGTGTACCTAGTAACTCTGGTCCTCACCTGGGCCTCATCTTGACTTATTGACTTTGGTCCCCACCTGTGCTTCACCTGGATCTGGTGACTCTGGTCCCCACCTGGACTTCACCTGGATCTGGTGACTCTGGTCCCCACCTGGACCTCTCCTGGACCTGGTGACTCTCTTTGAACATGGACCTCACCTGGATCTGGTGACTCTGGTCCCCACCTGGACCTCACCTGCATCTGGTGACTCTGGCCTGCAGGTTGGCCTCACCTGGACCTGGGGAGTAGGGTTGCCACCTAGGCCTCACACATAGCAGGTGACTCAGGTCCCCACGTGGGCCTCATTTGGACCTGTTGAATCTGGTCCTTAGCTGGTCTTCTCCCAGAACCGAGGACCCTGGTCACCACCTGGGAATAACCTGGACCTGGTGAATCTGGTCCAAATCTGGGCCTCACCAAGTCCTGGTGACTTTCTTCACCACCTGGACCTGATTGCTGTTGACGCCTACTTGGCGTCACCTGGAACTGGTGACTCTGATCCTATCTGCGTGTCACCCAGATCTGGTGACTCTGGTCCTCACCTGGGCATCATTGGTACCTGGTGATTCTGTTCCACACCTGAGACTCACCTGGACCCGATGACTCTGGAACCACTCTGGGCCTCACCCTGACCTGGTGACTCTGGTTCCCATCTGGATATCACCTCGATCAGGTGATTCTGGTACCCTTCTAAGCCGAACCAGATCTGGAGACTCTGGTCCTCAACTGGGCCTCACCTGGGCTTAGTGAATATGCTCCATCTGGGACTCATTTGGACCTGGTGACTCTTGTCCTTACCTCGGCATCATCGGGACATGGTTCCACTGCATGGCCTGCAGAATGGCCTCACCTGGATCTGGTAACTCTGGTCCCAACCTGGGCATTATCGGGACATGGTTCCACTGCATGGCCTGCAGGTTGGCCTCACCTGGACCTGGGGAGTGGGGTTGCCACCCTGGCCTCACCCATACCTGGTAACACAGGTCCCCACGTGGACCTCACTTGGACCTGTTGAATCGTGTACTTACCTGGTCCTCACCCGGAACTGGTAAATCTTGTCGCCACCTGGAAATCACCTGGACCTGGTGAATCTGGTCCCCATCTGGGCCTCACCCAGTCCTGGTTAATTTGTTGCCCACCAGGACCTGATTGCTGTGGAATCCTTCTTGGCCTCACCTGGAACTGGTGACTCTGATCGTAACTGGGCCTCACCCAGATCTGGTGACTCTGGTTCTCACCTGAGGACCATTATGATCTGGATACTCTGTTCCACACCTGAGCCTCACCTGGACATGATGACTCTGGTCCCCATCTGGATGTCACCTAGACCAAGTGAATATGGTACCCCTCTAGGCCTCAACTAGACCTGGTGACCCTTGTCCTCAACTGGGCCTCTCCGGGACCTAGTGAACATGCTCCCACATTGGGCCTCACCTGGACCTGGTGACTGTGGTCCCACCTGGGCCTCACCTGGACGAGGTGACTGGTTCCCACAGGGACCTCACCTGGACCTGCTGACTCAGGTCCTCATATGGGCATCAAGGGACCTGGTTTCATTTCCACATCGGGACCTCACCTAGAGCTAGTGATTCTCGTCCCCCTCTGGGCCTCACCCTGACGTGGTGACTCTGGTACCCACCTGGATATCACCGGAACCGGGTGACTCTGGTCCCCCTCTGG
Source organism: Canis lupus dingo (assembly GCF_003254725.2). Lineage (NCBI taxonomy): Eukaryota > Metazoa > Chordata > Mammalia > Carnivora > Canidae > Canis > Canis lupus. Next base: position 155,344 of record NW_026019467.1, on the reverse strand, counting down.
GACCCACCCAGACCTGTGGACACTGGTCCTCAACTGGGCCTCACCTGGACTTGGTGAATCTGGTCCCCATCTGGGCCTCAACCAGTCCTGGTGACTTTGTTCCCCACCTGGACCTGATTGCTGTGGACTATTTCTTGGCCTCACCTGGAACTGGTGACTCTGAACCTATCTGCACCTCACCCAGATCTGGTGACTCTGGTCCTCACCTGGGCATCATTTGTACCTGGTGACTCTGTTCCTCACCTGAGCCTCACCTGGACATGATGACTCTGGAACCCCTCTGGGCCTCTCCCTGACCTGGTGACTCTGGTCCCCATCTGGATGTCACCTGGACCAGGAGATTCTGGTTCCCCTCTAGGCATCAACCAAATCTGGTGACTCTGTCCTCAACAGGGCCTCACCTGGACCTAGGGAATTTGGTCCATCTGGGCCTCATTGGGACCTGGTGTCTCTTGTCCCTACCTGGGCATCATCGGGACATGGTTCCACTGCATGGCCTGCAGGTTGTCTTCACCTGGACCTGGTAACTCTGTTCCCTACTTGGGCATCATCGGGACATGGTTCCTCTTCATGGCCTCCAGGTTGGCCTCACCTGGACCTGGTGAGTGGGGTGGTAATCTGGGCCTCACACATACATTGTGACACAGGTACCCACGTGGGTCTCACTTGGACCTGGTGAATCTCGTCCTTAACTGGTCCTCACCCGGAACTGGTAACTCTGGTCAAAACCTGGGAATAACCTGGACCTTGTGAATCTGGTCCCCATCTGGGTCTCACCCAGTCCTGGTGACTTTGTTCCCCACCTGGACCTGATTGCTGTGGACTCCTTCTTGGCCTCACCTGGAACTGGTGACTCTGAACCTAACTGGGCCTCACCCAGATCTGGTGACTCTGGTCCTCACCTGTGGACCATTATGACCTGGATACTTTGTTCCAAACCTCAGCCTCACCTGGACATGATGACCATGGATCCCCTCTGGGTCTCTGCCTGACATGGTGACTCTGGTCCCCATCTGGATGTCACCTAGACCAGGTGAATCTGGTACCACTCTAGGCCTCAACTAGACCTGGTGACCCTGTTCATCAACTGGGCCTCACCGGGACCTAGTGAACATGCTCCAAACCTGCGCCTCATCTGGACCTGGTGACTCTGGTTCTACGTGGGTATCATCGGGACATGGTTACTCTATTCCCCACTGGGACTGACCTGATCCTGGTAACTCTGGTCCTGACTTTTCCTCTTCAGAACCAGGTGACTCTGGCTCCACCTGGGCCTCACCTGTAACTGGTGACTCTGATCCTAAGCATGGCCTCACCTGACCTGGTGACTGTGGTTCCCATCGGGACCTCACCTGGACCTCATGTCTCTGGTCCCAACTGGGCGTCACCAGGACCTGGTGTCTCTGGTACCCACCTGGGTAGCATCAGGATATGGTTACAGTGTTCACTAACAGTGACCCTGCCGGAACTCTTAACTCTGGTCTTCACCTGGGCCACACCTGGACATGGTGACACTGGTTCCCACCTGGGTCTCACCTGGACATGGTGAGTCGGATCCCCGCCTGGTCCTCACCTGTAACTGGTGATTCTCCTTCCCTCATGGACATCATGTGGACCTGGTGGCTGCAGTGTTTCTAGCTTCTCATGTACCTCGTGACTCTGGTCCCCACCAGGGCCTCACCGGGACCTGGTGAGTGTTGTTGCCACCAAGACCTCACCTGGACCTGGTGATTCTGGTCTGCACCTGAGACTACCCTGGATCTGGTGACTGTGGTCCCCACCTGGGCTTCACCTGGATTTGGGGACTCCGGTCCCCATCTGGGCTTCACCTGGCCCTGTTGACCATGGTCCTCAACTGGGCAAAATTGGGACCCGGTGACTATGTTCCACAACTGGATCTCACCTGGACCAGGTGACTCTGGTTCCCTCTGGGTGTGACCGTGCCCTAGTGACTCTGAACCCCACTTTGGCCTGACTTGGACCTGCTGACATTGGTTTCCACCTGCGCCTGACCTCGAACTGTTTACTCTGGTTCTTTCAAGGGCCTCCCCTGTACCTGGTGATCCTGGTCCCCACCTGGGCCTCAACTGGACGTGGTGACACTTGTCACCACCGGGGACTCACATGGACTTGCTTACTGTGTTCCACACCTGGGCCTCAAGTAGACATGTTGACCATGGTCTCCAATCCGGCCTCACATGGACCTGTTACCTCTGATCCCCACCGGGGCCTCACGTGTACCTGTTAACTCTGGTCCTCACTTAGGCCTCATCTGAACCTAGTTACTCTGATCCTCACCTGGGCCTCATCTGGACCTAGTGACTCTGGTCCCCACCTGGACTTCACCTGGATCTGGTGACTCTGGTCCACCACAGGACCTCTCCTGTACCTGGTGACTCCTTTCCAACATAGACCTCATGTGCATCTGGTGACTCTGGTCCTCAGTTTGGCCTCACCTCGACTTGGTGGCTCTCGTCCCCACTTTGACCTAACGCAGAACTGCTGAATCTTGCCCCACCTAGGCCGCACCCAGACCTGGTGACTCTTTTCCCCAGCTATGCCTCAATTCGACCTGATGAATCTGGTCCTCACGTGGGACTCACAGGGACCTGGGACTCAGCTGGATAGAGTGGCTCTGGTTCCGGTAAGGGGCTCAAATGATACTGCTGACTGTGGTCTTATTCTATGCCTCAACAGGACCTAGTGATTCTGGTCCGCATCTGGGCCTCACCCAGTCCTGGGGACTTTGTTACCCACCTGGACCTGCTTGCTGTGGACACTTTCTTCGCCTCACCTAGATCTGGTGACTCTGATCCTATTTGCGCATCACCCATATCTGGTGACTCTGCTCTTCACCTGGGCATCATAGGTACCTGGTGACTCTGTTCCACACCTGAGTCTCACCTGCACATGATTACTGTGGATCCTCTCTGGGCCTCACCCTGACCTGGTGACTCTGGTCCCCATCTGGATGTCACCTGGACCAGGTGATTCTGGTACCCCTCTAGGCCTCAATCAGATCTGGTGACTCTGGTCCCACTTGGCCCTCACCAGGACCTGGTGTCTCTGGTACCCACCTGGTTAGCATCAGGATATGGTACTCTGTTAAATAACAGTGACCCAGCGGGAACTATTAACTCTGGTCTTCACCTGGGCCACACCTGACATGGTGACACTTGTTTCCACCTTGGTCTCACCTGGACATGGGGAGTCGGATCGCAACCTGGTCCTCACCTGTAACTGGTGATTCTTGTTCCCACATGGACATCATGTGGACCTGGTGGCTGCAGTGTTTCTAGCTTCTCATGTACCTCGTGTCTTTGGTCCCCACCAGGGCCTCACAGGGATCTGGTGAGTGTGGTTTCCACCTGCACCTCACCTGGACCTGGTGATTCTGATCTGCACCTGAGACTACCCCGGATCTGGTGACTGTGTTCCCGACCTGGGCTTCACCTTGACTTGGGGACTCCGGTCCCCATCTGGGCCTCACCTGTCCCTGTTGACCATGGTCCTCAACTGGGCAAAATTGGGACCCGGTGACTGTGCTCCACAATTGAACCTCACCTGGACCAAGTGACTCTGGTCCCCCTCTGGGTGTCACCATGCCCTAGTGACTGTGAACCCCACTGTGGCCTGACTTGGACCTGCTGACCCTGGTTGCCAGCTACGACTGACCTCGAAGTGTTGACTCTGGTTCTTTCAATGACCTCCCTGTGTACCTGGTGATCCTGGTCCCCTCGTGGGCCTCACCTGGACGTGGTGACTCTTGTCACCCCCGGGGACTTCCTGGACCTGGTTACTGTGTTCCACACCTGGGCCTCAAGTAGACCTGTTGACCATGGTCCCCAAGCCGGCCTCACATGGACCTGTTGCTTCTGATCCCCACCGGGGCCTCAAATATACCTGGTAACTCTGGGCCTCATCTGGACCTATTGACTTTGGTCCCACCTGTGCTTCACCTGGATCTGGTGACTCTGGTCCCCAACTGGACTTCACCTGGATCTGGTGACTCTGGTCCCCACCTGGACCTCTCCTGGACCTGGTGACTCTCTTTGAACATGGACCTCACCTGGATCTGGTGACTCTGGTAGTCAGTTTGCCCTCACCTGGACCTGGTGTCTCTCGTCCCCACTTTGACCTAACTCAGAACTGCTGAATAATGCCCCACCTAGACCGCACCCAGAACTGGTGACACTTGTCCCCAGCTATGCCTCAATTCGACCTGATGAATCTGGTCCTCACGTGGGCCTCACATGAACCTGGGACTCAGCTGCATAGAGTGGCTCTTGTTCACACAAGGGGCTCACCTGATACTGGTGACTGTCGTCTTATTCTATGCCTCACCAGGACCTAGTGATTCTGTTCCCCATCTGGGCCTGCATGGCCCTAGTGACTCTGGTCCTCACCCAGGCATCATTGTGACCTGGATACTCTATTCCACATCTGGAACTCACTCTGACCAGGGACCTCTCGTCCCATTCTTGGCCTCAAACTAAACTTTTTACTCTGGTTCCCACTCTGGGCCTCATCCTTACCTGGTGACTCTGGTCACCCCTTGGGCTTCACTTAGGCTTGGTGAATCTGGTCCTTAGATTGTCCTCACTTGGATCTGGTGACTGGTCGCCACCTGGGCCTCACCTGGACTCGGTGAATCCTGTTTCCACCTGCGCTTCACCTGGACCTTGTGACTGTGGTCCCACCTGGAACTCACATGGATATGGTGGCTCTGGTTCCCATATGGGGCTCTCCTGTAACTCGATCCTGTGGTCTCCATCTGGCCTCACCTGGAACACAATGACTCTGATCCATATTTGGGTCTCTCCTGCACCTGTTGACTCTGGTCCTTACCTGGGCATCATTGGAACCTGGATACTCTCATATATACCTGGGCCTCACCTGGACCTGGTGACTGTGGTCCCACCTGGGCCTCACCTGGACGAGGTTACTGGTTCCCACAGGGACTTCACCTGGACCTGGTGACTCAGGTCCTCATATGGGCATCATGGGACCTGGTTTCTCACTTCCACATCGGGGCCTCACCTGGACCTAGTGATTCTCGTCCCGCTCTGGGCCTCACCCTGACCTGCTGACTCTGGTCACCACCTGGATATCACCAGAACCAGTGACTCTGTTTCCCCTCTGGGACTCACCCGGAGCTGGGGACACTGGTCCTCATCTGGGCCTCAACAGGACCTGGTGAATCTACTCCTCAGTTAGGCCACGTCTGGACCTTGTGACTCTTTTCCTACTTGGCATCAATGGGACATGGTTACTCTGTTCCCCACCTGGGCCTCACCTGGACATGATAACTTTGCTCTGCTATTTGTTCTCAACTGGTCCTGATGATTCTGGTCCCCCCACCTAGGCCTCAATCTGGACCTGGTGACTGTGGTCCCCCCCTGGTCACACCTGTACCTGGTGACTGTGGTCCCCACCTGGGTCTCACCTGGACCTGGTGGTCTCGTTCCTACATGAACCACGCCTGGACCTGGTGACTCTGGCGTTCTTGTAGACTCACTTTTACCTGGTGAATCCGGTCCCCACTAGGGACTCACGTGGATCTGGTGACTCTGGCCTGCAGGTTGGTCTCACCAGGACCTGGTGAGTGGGGTTGCCACCTGGGCCTCACCTATACCTGGTGACTCAGCTCCCTACGTGGGCCTCTTGGACCTGGTGAATCTTGTCCTTACCCGGTCCTCTCCTAGACCCGGGGACTCTTGTCACCACCTGGGCCTCACCTGGACCTGGTGTATCTGGTCCCCATCTGGGCCTCACCCAGTCCTGGTGATTTTGTTCCCCACCTGGACCTGATTGCTGTGCCCTTTCTTGGCCTCACCTGGACTGCTGAGTCTGATCGTATCTGTGCGTCACCCAGACTGGGTGACTCTTGTCCTCACCTGGGCATCATTGGTACCTGGTGACTCTGTACCACACCTGAGCCTCACCTGGACATGATGACTCTGGAACCGCTCTGGGCCACACCCTGACCTAGTGACTCTGGTCCCCATCTGGATGTCACATGGACAAGGTGATTCTGGTACCCCCTAGGCCTCAAACAGATCTGGTGACTCTGGTCTTCAAAGGGGACTCACCTGTACCTAGTGAATATGCTCCATCTGGGCCTCATTTGGACCTGGTGACTCTGGTCCATACCTGGGCATCATCGGGATATGGTTCCACTGCATGGCCTGCAGGTTGGCCTCACCTGGACCTGGTAAGTCTGGTCTCTACCTGGGCATCATCTGGATATGTTTCCACTACATGGCATGCAGGTTGGCCTCACCTGGACCTGGTGACTCAGGTACTCATATGGGCATCATGGGACCTTGTTTCTCAGTTCCACATCGGGGCCTCACCTGCACCTAGTGATTCTCGTCCCCCTCTGGGCCTCACCCTGACGTGGTGACCCTGGTCCCCACCTGGATATCACCAAAACCGCGTGACTCTGGTCCCACTCTGGGACTCACCCGGAGCTGGGGACACTGGTCCTCAACTGGGCCTCAACAAGACCTGGTGAATCTACTCCTCACTGAGGCCTCGTCTGGACCTGTGACTCTTTTCCCAACTGGCATCAATGGGGCATGGTTTCACTATTCCCCACCTGGGCCTCACATGGACATGATAACTTTGCTCCACTCTTTGGCCTCAACTTGTCCTGATGACTCTGGTCCCGACACCTAGGCCTCAATCTGGACCTGGTGACTGTGGTCCCCACCTGGGTCTCACCTGGACATGGTGACTCTTGTTCCCACATGAACCACACCTGGACCTGGTGAATGTGGTGTTCTTGTAGACTCACATTTACCTGGTGACTCTGGTCCCCACTAGGGCCTGGATCTGGTGACTCTGGCCTGCCGGTTGGCCTCACCTTGACCTGGTGAGTGGTGTTGCCACCTGGGCCTCACACATAGCTGCTGACTCAATTCCCCTCGTGGGCCTCTTGGACCTGGTACATCAGGTCCTTACCTGGTCTTGTCCCAGACCCGGGGACTCTGGTCACCACCTGGGCCTCACCTGGACCTGGTGAATCTGGACCACATATGGGCCTCACCCAGTCCTGGTGACTTTGTTCCCAACCTGGACCTGATTGCAGTGGACTCTTTCTTGGCCTCACCTGGAACTGGTGACTCTGATCCTATCAGCACGTCACCCAGATCTGGTGACTCTGGGCCTCACCTGGGCATCATTGGTACCTGGTGACTCTGTTCCACGCCTGAGCCTAACCTGGACATGATGACTCTGGAACCACTCTGGGCCTCTCCCTGACCTGATGCCTTTTGTCCCCATCTGGATTTCACCTGGACGAGGTGATCTGGTACCCCTCTAAGCCTCAACCAGATCTGGTGACTCTGGTCTTCAACCGGGCCTCATCTGGACTTAGTGAATATGCTCCATCTGGGCCTCATTTGCACCTGGTGACTCTGGTCCCTACCTGGGCATCATCGGGACATGGTTCCACTGCATGGCCTGCAGGTTGGCCTACCCTGGACATGGTAAGGCCTGTCCTTACCTGGCATCATCGGGACATGGTTCCTCTGCATGGCCTGCAGGTGGCCTCACCTGGACCTGTTGAGTGGGGTTGCCACCTGGGTCTCACCCATACCTGGTGACTCAGGTTCCCACGTGGGCCTCACTTGGACCTTGTGAATCTGGTCCTTACCTGGTGCTCACCCGGAACTGGTAACTCTGGTCACCACATGGGAATCACCTGGACCTGGTGAATTTGGTCCCCATCTGGGCTCACCCAGTCCTGGTGACTTTGTTCCCCACCAGGACCTGATTGCTGTGGACTCCTTTTTGGCCTCACCTAGAACTGGTGAATCTGATCCTAACTGGGCCTCACCCAGATCTGGTGACTCTGGTCCTCACCTGTGGACCATTATGACCTGGATACTCTGTTCCACACCTGAGCCTCACCTGGACATGATGACTCTGGATCCCCTCTGGGCCTCACCCTGACATGGTGACTCTGGTCCCCATCTGGATGTCACCTAGACCAGGTGAATCTGGTACCCCTCTAGGCCTAAAATAGCCCGGGGCCTCTGGTCCTCATACTGGGCCTCACCGGGACCTAGTGAATATGCTCCCCACCTGCGCCTCATCTGGACGTGGTGACTCGGGTTCTTCCTGGACATCATCGGGACATGGTTACTCTATTCCCCACTGGGACTGACCTGATCCTGGTAACTCTGGTCCTGACTTTGGCCTCTTCTGTACCAGGTGACTCTGGCTCCACCTGGGCCTCACCTGTAACTGGTGTATCTGATCCTAAGCATGGCCTCACCTGACCTGGTGACTGTGGTTCCCATCGGGACCTCAACTGGACCTCATGTCTCTGGTCCCACCTGGGCCTCACCAGGACCTGGTATCTCTGGTACCCACCTGGGTAGCATCAGGATATGGTTACACTGTTCTCTAACAGTGACCCACCCGGACCTATTAACTCTGGTCTTCACCTGGGCCACACCTGGACATGGTTACACTGGTTCCCACTTGGGTCTCACCTGGACATGGTGAGTCGGATCCCCACCTGGTCCTCACCTGTAACTGGTGATTCTCGTTCCCACATGGACATCATGTGGACCTGGTGGCTGCAGTGTTTCTAGCTTCTCATGTACCTCGTGACTCTGATCCCCACCAGGGCCTCACCGGGATCTGTTGAGTGTGTTTGCCACCTGCACCTCACCTGGACATGGTGATTCTGGCCTGCACCTGAGACTACCCTGGATCTGGTGACTGTGGTCCCCACCTGGGCTTCACCTGGATTTGGGTACTCCGGTCCCCATCTGGGCCTCACCTGGCCCTGTTGACCATGGTCCTCAACTGGGCAAAATTGGGACCCGGTTACTCTGTTCCACAACTGGACCTCACCTGGACCAAGTGACTCTGGTCCCCCTCTGGATCTCACCATGCCTTAGTGACTGTGAACCCCACTTTGGCCTGACTTGGACCTGCTCACCCTGGTTGCCACCTGCGCCTGACCTCTAACTGTTGACTCTGGTACTTTCAAGCGCCTCCCCTGGACATGGTGATCCTGTTGCCCATATGGGTCTCACCGGGACCTGGTGACTCTTGTCACCACAGGGCACTCACGTGGACCTGGTTACTGTGTTCCACACCTGGGCCTCAATAGTCCTGTTGGCCATGGTCCCCGCCGGCCTCACATGGACCTGTTGCCTCTGATCTCCACTGGGGCCTCACGTGTACCTGGTAACACTGGTCCTCACCTGGGTCTCATCTGGACCTAGTGACTCTGGTCCCCACCTTGGCTTCACCTTGGTCTGGTGATTTGGTACCCACCTGTACTTCACCTGGATCTGGTGACTCTGGTCCCCACCTGGGCCTCTCCTGGACCTGGTGACTCTCTTTCCAACATGGACCTCACCTGGATCTGCTGACTCTGGTCCTCAGTTTGGCCTCACCTGGACCTGGCGTCTCTCGTCCCCACTTTGACCTAACTCAGAACTGCAGAATCTTGCCCCACCTAGGCTGCACCCAGACCTGGTGACTCTTGTCCTCAGCTATGCCTCAATTCGACCTGATGAATCTGGTCCTCAAGTGAGCCTCACATGGACCTGGGACTCAGCTGGATAGAGTGGCTCTGGTTTCGGTAAGGGGCTCAAATGATACTGCTGACTGTGGTCTTATTCTATGCCTCAACAGGACCTAGTGATTCTGTTCCCCATCTGGGCCTGCATGGCCCTAGTGACTCTGGTCCTCACCCAGGCATCATTGGGACCTGGATACTCTATTCCACACCTGGGCCTCACTCTGACCAGGGACCTCTGGTCCCATTCTGGGCCACAAACTAAACTGGTTACTCTGGTTCCCCCTCGGGGCCTCACCCTTACCTGGTGACTCTGGTCACCCCATGGGCTTCATTTGGGCCTGGTGAATCTGGTCCTTAGATTGTCCTCACTTGGATCTGGTGATAGCTCCCCACCTGGGCCTCACCTGGACATGTTGAATCCTGTTGCCACCTGCGCCTCACCTGGACCTTGTGACTGTGGTCCCACCTGGACCTCACCTGGATCTGGTGGCTCTGTTTCCCATATGGGGCTCTCCTGGACCTGGTTCCTGTGGTCTCCATCAGACCTCACCTGGAACACAATGACTCTGATCCATATTTGAACCTCTCCTGGACCTGTTGACTCTGGTCCTTACCTGGGCATCGTTGGGACCTGGATACTCTCTTATATACCTGGGCCTCACCTGGACCTGGTGACTGTGGTCCCACCTGGGCCTAACCTGGACGAAGTGACTGGTTCCCACAGGGACCTCACCTGGACCTGGTGACTCAGGTCCTCATATGGGCATCATGGGACCTGGTTTCAGTTCCACATCGGGGCCTCTCCTGGACCTAGTGATTCTCGTCCCCCTCTGGGCCTCACCCTGACGTGGTGACTCTGGTCCCCACCTGGATATCACCAGAACCGGGTGACTCTGGTCCCACTCTGGGACTCACCCGGAGCTGGGGACACTAGTCCTCAACTGGGCCTCAGCAGGACCTGGTGAATCTACTCCTCACTTAGGCCTCGACTGGACCTGTGACTCTTTTCCCACCTAGCATCAATGGGACATGGTTACTCTGTTCCCCACTTGGGCCTCACCTGGACATGATAACTTTGCTCCACACTTTGGCCTCAACTGGTCCTGATGACTCTGGACCCACCACCTAGGCCTCAATCTGGACCTGGTGACTGTGGTCCCCACCTGGGTCTCACCTGGACCTGGTGACTCTCGTTCCCAAATGAATCACACCTGGACCTGGTGACTGTGGTGTTCTTGTAGACTCAATTTTACCTGGTGACTCCGGTCCCCACTAAGGCCTCACCTGGATCTGGTGACTCTGGCCTGCAGGTTGGCCTCACCTGGACCTGGTGAGTGGGGTTGCCACCTGGGCCTCATCCATACCTGGTGACTCAGGTCCCCACGTGGGCCTCTTGGACCTGGTGAATCTGGTCCTTACCTGGTCCTCTCCCAGACCCGGGGACTCTGGTCACCACCTGGGCCTCACCTGGACCTGGTGAATCTGGTCCCCATCTGGGCCTCATCCAGTCCTGCTGACTTTGTTCCCCACCTGGACCTGATTGCTGTGGACGCTTTCTTGGCCTCACCTGGAACTGGTGACTCTGATCCTATTGTGCGTCTCCCAGATCTGGAGACTCTGGTCCTCACCTGGGCATCATTGATACCTGGTAACTCTGTTCCACACCTGAGCCTCACCGGGACATGATGACTCTGGAACCTCTCTGGGACTCACTCTGACCTGGTGACTCTGGTCCCCATCTGGATGTCACCTGGACCAGGTGATTCTGGTACCCCTCTAGGGCTCAAGGTGATCTGGTGACTCTGGTCCTCAACTGGGCCTCACCTGGACCTAGTGAATATACCCCATCTGGGCCTCATTTGGACCTGGTGACTCTAGTCCCTACCTGGGCATCATAGGGATATGGTATCACGGCATGGCCTGCAGGTTGGCCTCACCTGGACCTGGTGAGTGGGGTTGTCCTCAACTGGGCAAAATTGGGACCCGGAGACTGTGTTCCACAAGTGGCCTCACCTGGACCAAGTGACTCTGGTCCCCCTCTGGGTGTCACCGTGTCCTAGTGCCTGTGAACCCCACTTTGGCCTGACTTGGACCTGCTGACCCTGGTTGCCACCTGCGCCTGACCTCGAACTGTTGACTCTGGTTCTTTCAAGGGCCTCCCTGGACCTGGTGATCCTGGTCCCCACCTGGGCCTCACCTGGACGTGGTGACTCTTGTCACCACCGGGGACTCACCTGGACCTGCTTACTGTGTTCCACACCTGGGCCTCAAGTAGACCTGTTGACCATGGTCCCCAAGCCAGCCTCACATGGACATGTTGCCTCTGATCCCCACCAGGGCCTCACGTGTACCTGGTAACTCTGGTCCTCACCTGGGCCTCATCTGGACCTAGTGACTCTGGTCCCCACCTGGACTTCACCTGGATCTGGTGACTCTGGTCCACCCCAGGACCTCTCCTGGACCTGGTGACTCCTTTCCAACATGGACCTCATGTGGATCTGGTGACTCTGGTCCTCAGTTTGGCCTCACCTGGACTTGGTGTCTCTCGTCCCCACTTTGACCTAACTCAGAACTGCTGAATCTTGCCCCACCTAGGCCGCACCCAGACCTGGTGACTCTTGTCCCCAGCTATGCCTCAATTCGACCTGATGAATCTGGTCCTCAAGTGAGTCTCACATGGACCTGGGACTCAGCTGGATAGAGTGGCTCTGGTTCCGGTAAGTGGCTCAAATGATACTGCTGACTGTGGTCTTATTCTATGCCTCAACAGGACCTAGTGATTCTGTTCCCCATCTGGGCCTACATGGCCCTAGTGACTCTGGTCCTCACCCAGGCATCATTGGGTGATGGACCCAATGATCCTCACCCTGGATACTCTATTCCACACCTGGGCCTCACTTTGACCAGGGACCTCTGGTCCCATTCTGGGCCTCAAACTAAACTGGTTACTCTGGTTCCCCCTCTGGGTCTCACCCTTACCTGGTGACTCGGGTCACTGCTTGGGCTTCACTTGGGCCTGGTAATCTGGTCCTTAGCTGGTCCGCACCTGGATGTTGTGACTGGTCGCCAGCTGGGCCTCACCTGGACTTGGTGAATCCTGTTGCCACCTGCGCCTCACCTGAACCATGTGACTGTAGGTCCCACCTGGACCTCACCTGGATCTGGTGGCTCTGGTTCCCATATGGGACTCTCCTGGACCTGGTTCCTGTGGTCTCCATCTGGCCTCACCTGGAACACAATGACTCTGATCCATATTTGGGACTCTCCTGGACCTGTTGACTCTGGTCCTTACCTGGGCATCATTGGGACCTGGGTACGCTCTTATATACCAGGGCCTCACATGGACCAGGTGACCGTGGTCCCACCTGGGCCTCACTTGGATGAGGTGACTGGTTCCCACAGGGACCTCACCTGGACCAGGTGACTCAGGTCCTCATATGGGCATTATGGGACCTGGTTTCTCAGTTCCACATCGGGGCCTCTCCTGGACCTAGTGATTCTCGTCCCACTCTGGGCCTCACTCTGACGTGGTGACTCGGGTCCCCTACTGGATATCACCAGAACCGGGTAATTCTGGTCTTCCTCTGGGACTCACCCAGAGCTGGGGACACTGGCACTCAACTGGGCCTCAACAGGAGCTGGTGAATCTACTCCTCACTTAGGCCTCGTCTGGACCTTGTGACTCTTTTCCCACCTGGCATCAATGGGACTTGGTTACTCTCTTCCCCACCTGGGCTTCACTTCGACATGATAACTTTGCCCCACACTTTGGCTTCAACTGGTCATGATGACCCTGGTCCCCCCACCCAGGCCTCAATCTGGACCTGGTGACCGTTGTCCCCACCTGGGTCTCACCTGGACCTGGTGACTCTCGTTCCCACATGAACCCCACCTGGATCTGGTGACTGTGGTGTTCTTGTAGACTCACATTTACCTGGTGACTCTGGTCCCCACTAAGGCCTCACCTGGATCTGGTGAATCTGGCCTGCAGCTTGGCCTCACCTGGACCTGTTGAGTGGGGTTGCCACATGGGCCTCACCCACTCCTTGTGACTCAGGTCCCCACCTGGGCCTCTTAGACCTGGTGAACCTGGTCCTTACCTGGTCCTCTCCCATACCCGGGGACTCTGGTCACCATCTGGTCCTCACCTGGACCTGGTGAATCAGGTCCCCATCTGGGCCTCACCCACTCCTCGTGACTTTGTTCCCCACCTGGACCTGATTGCTGTGGACTCCTTCTTGGCCTCACCTGGAACTTGTGACTCTGATCCTAACTGGGCCTAACCCAGATCTGGTGACTCTGGTCCTGACCTGGGCATCATTGGTACCTGGTGACTCTGTTTCACACCTGAGCCTCACCTGGACATGATGACTCTGGAACCTCTCTGGGACTCACCCTGACCTGGTGGCTCTGGTCTCCATCTGGATGTCACCTGGACCATGTGATTCTGATACCCCTCTAGGCCTCCACCAGTTCTGGTGACTCTGGCCCTCAACTGGACCTAACCTGGACCTAGTGAATATTCTCCATCGGGGCCTCATTTGGACCTGGTGACTCTGGTCCCTACCTGGGCATCATCCGGACATGGTTCTACTCCACGGCCTGCAGGTTGTCCTCACCTGGACCTGGTAACTCTGGTCCCTACCTGGGCATCATCGGGATATGGTGCCTCTGTATGGCCTGCATTTTGGCCTCACCTGGACCTGGTGAGTGGGGTTGCCGCCTGGGTCTCACCCATACTTGGTGACACAGGTCCCCACGTGGGCCTCACGTGGACCTGTTGAATCTTGTCCTTACCTAGCCCTCACCCGGAACTAGTAACTCTGGTCACCACCAGCGAATCACCTGGACTTGGTGAATCTGGTCCCCATTGGGCCTCTCCCTGTCCTGGTGACTTTGTTCCCCACCTGGACCTGATTGCTGTGGACTCCTTCTTGGCCCCACCTGAAAGTGGTGACTCTGATCCTAACTGGGCCTCACCCAGATCTGGTGACTCTGGTACTCACCTGTGGACCATTATGATCTGGATACTCTGTTCCACACCTGAGCCTCACCTGGACATGATGACTCTGGATCCCCTCTGGACCTCACCCTGACATGGTGACTCTGGTCCCCATGTGGATGTCACCTAGACCAGGTGAATCTGGTACCCTCTAGGCCTCAACTAGACCTGGTGACTGTGGTCCTCAACTGGGCCTCACCGGGACCTAGTGGATATGCTCCCCTCCTGCGCCTCATCTGGACCTGGTGACTCTGGTTCTACCTGGGCATCATTGGGACCTGGATACTCTCTTTTATACCTGGGCCTCACCTGGACCGGATGACTGTGGTCCCACCTAGGCCTCACCTGGACCTGGTGAATCTGGTCCCCATCTGGGCCTCACCCAGTCCTGGTGACTTTGTTCCCCACCTGGACCTGATTGCTGTGGACCCTTTCTTGGCCTCACCTGGAACTGGTGACTCTGATCCTATATGCGCGTCTCCCAGATCTGGTGACTCTGGTCCTCACCTGGGAGTTATTGGTACCTGGTGACTCTGTTCCACACCTGAGCCTCACCTGGACATGATGACTCTGGAACCTCTCTGGGTCTCACCCTGACCTGGTGACTCTGGTCCCCATCTGGATGTCACCTGGACCAGGTGATACTGGTACTCCTCTAGGACTCAACCAGATCTGCTGACTCTGGTCCTCAACTGTGCCTCACCTGGACCTAGTGAATATGTTCCATCTGGGCCTTATTTGGACCCGGTAACTCTGGTCACTACCTCGGCATCATCGGGTCATGGTTCCACTGCATGGCCTGCAGGTTGCACTCACCTGGACCTGGTAACTCTGGTCCCTACCTGGGCATCATCGGGACATGGTTCCTCTGCATGGCCTGCAGGTTGGCCTCACCTGGACCTGGTGAGTGGGGTTGCCACCTGGGCCTCACCCATACCTGGTGACACAGGTCCCCACGTGGGCCTCTTGGACCTGGTGAATCTGGTCCTTACCTGGTCCTCTCCCAGACCCGGGGACTCTGGTCACCACCTGGGCCTCACCTGTACCTGGTGAATCTGGTCTCCATCTGGGCCTCACCCAGTCCTGGTGACTTTGTTCCCCACCTGGACCTGATTCCTGTGGACTCTTTCTTGGCCTCACCTGGAACTGGTGACTCTGATCCTATCTGCGCGTCACCCAGATCTGGTGACCCTGGTCCTCACATGGGCATCATTGGTACCTGGTGACTCTGTTCCACACCTGAGACTCACCTGAACATGATGACTCTGGCACCTCTCTGGGCCTCACCCTGACCTGGTGACTCTGGTCCCCATCTGGATGTCACCTGGACCAGGTGATTCTAGTACCCCTCTAGGCCTCAACCAGATCGGGTACTCTGGTCCTCAACTGGGCCTCATCTGTACCTAGTGAATATGCTCTATTTGGGCCTCATTTGGACCTGGTGACTCTGGTCCCTTCCTGGGCATCATCCGGGCATGGTTCCACTGCATGGCCTGCAGGTTGGCCTCACCTGGACCTGGTAACTCTGGTCCCTACCTGGGCATCATCAGGACATGTTTTCTCTGCATGGCCTGCAGTTTGGCCTCACTTGGACCTGTTGTGTGGGGATGCCACCTGGCCGTCACCAATGCATGGTGACACAGGTCTCCACGTGTGTCTCACTTGGACCTGGTGAATCTGGTCCTTACCGGGTATTCATCCAGAACAAGTAACTCTGGTCACCACCACGGAATCACCTGGATCTGGTGAATCTGGTCCCCATCTGGGCCTCACCCAGTCCTGGTGACTTTCTTACCCACCTGGATCTGATTGCTGTGGACTCCTTCTTGGCCTCACCTGGAACTGGTGACTCTGATCCTAACTGGGCCTCACCCAGATCTGGTGACTCTGGTCCTCACCTGTGGACCATTATGACCTGGATACTTTGTTCCACACCTGAGCCTCACCTGGACATGATGACTCTGGATCCCCTCTGGGCCTCAGCCTGACATGGTGACTCTGGTCCCCATCTGGATGTCACCTAGACCAGGTGAATTTGGTACCCCTCTAGGCCTCAACTAGAACTGGTGACTCTGGTCCTCAATTGGGCCTCACCGGGACCTAGTGAATATGCTCCCCAACTGCGCCTCATCTGGACCTGGTGACTCTGGTTCTACCTGGGCATGATGGGACGTGGTTACTCTATTCCCCACTGGGACAGACCTGATCCTGGTAACTCTGGTCCAGACTTTGGCCTCTTCTGTACCAGGTGACTCTGGCTCCACCTGGGCCTCCCTGTAACTGGTGACTCTGATCCTAAGCATGGCCTCACCTGACATGGTGACTGTGGTTCCCATCGGGACCTCACCTGGACCTCATGTCCCTGGACCCACCTTGGCCTCACCAAGCCCTGGTGTCTCTGGTACACACCTGGGTAGCATCAGGATATGGTTACACTGTTCACTAACAGTGACCCAGCCGGACCTATTAACTCTGGTCTTCACCTGGGCCACACCTGGACATGGTGACACTGGTTCCCACCTGGGTTTCACCTGGATATGGTGAGTCGGATCCCCACCTGGTCCTCACCTGTAACTGGTGATTCTCATTCCCACATGGACATCATGTGGGCCTGGTGGCTGCAGTGTTTCTAGCTTCTCATGTATCTCGTGACTCTGCTCCCCACCAGGGCCTCACCGGGACCTGGTGAGTGTGGTTGCCACCTGTACCTCACCTGGACCTGGTGAATTCGGTCTGCACCTGAGACTATCCTGGATCTGGTGACTGTGGTCCCCACCTGGGCTTCACCTGGATTTGGGGACTCCGGTCCCCATCAGGGCCTCACCTGGCGTGTTGACATTGGTCCTCAACTGGGCAAAATTGGACCCGGTGACTGTGTTCCACAAGTGGACCTCAACTGGACCAGGTGACTCTGGTCCCCCTCTGGGTCTCACCGTGCCCTAGTGACTGTGAACCCCACTTACGCCTGACTTGGACTTGCTGACCCTGGTTCCCACCTGCGCCTGACCTCGAACTGTTGACTCTGGTTCTTTCATGGGCCTCCCCTTTACCTGGTGATCCTGGTCCCCACCTGGTCCTCACCTGGACGTGGTGACACTTGTCACCACCTAGGACTCATCTGGACCTGCTTACTGTGTTCCACACCTGGGCCTCAAGTAGACCTGTTGACCATGGTCCCCAAGCCGGCCTCACATGGACCTGTTGCCTCTGATCCCCACCGGGGCCTCAACTGTACCTGGTAACTCTGGTCCTCACCTAGGCCTCATCTGGACCTAGTGACTCTGGTCCCCACCTGGGCTTCACCTGGATCTGGTGACTCTGGTCCCCACCTGCACTTCACCTGGATCTAGTGAATCTGGTCCCCACCTGGACCTCTCCTGGACCAGGTGACTCTCTTTCCAACACGGACCTGAGCTGGATCTGGTGACTCTGGTCCTCAGTTTGGCCTCACCTGGACCTGGTGTCTCTCGTCCCCACTTTGACCTAACTCAGAACTGCTGAATCTTGCCCCACCTAGGCCACACCCAGACCTGGTGACTCTTGTCCCCAGCTATGCCTCAATTCGACCTGATGAATCTGGTCCTCACGTGGGCCTCACATGGTCCTGGGACTCAGCTGGATAGAGTGCCTTTTGTTCTCACAAGTGGCTCACCTGATACTGCTGACTGTGGTCTTATTCTATGCCTCACCAGGACCTAGTGATTGTGCTACGCATCTGGGCCTGCATGGCCCTAGTGACTCTGGTCCTCACCCAGGCATCATTGGGACCTGGATACTCTATTCCACACCTGGGCCTCACTTTGACCAGGGACCTCTGGTCCCATTCTGGGCCTCAAACTAAACTGGTTACTCTGGTTCCCCCTCTGGGCCTCACCCTTACCTGGTGACTCTGGTCACCCCTTGGGCTTCACTTGGGCCTGGTGAATCTGGTCCTTAGCAGGTCCGCACCTGGATGTGGTGACTGTTCGCCCCCTGGGCCTCACCTGGACATGGTGAATCTTGTTGCCACCTGTGTGTCACCTGGACCTTGTGACTGTGGTCCCATCTGGACTCACCTGGATCTGGTGGCTCTGGTTACCCTATGGGGCTCTTCTGGACCTGGTTCCTGTGGTCTCCATCTAGACTCACCTGGAACACAATGACTCTGATCCATATTTGGGCCTCTCCTGCACATGTTGACTCTGGTCCTAACCTGGGGATCATTGCGAACTGGATACTCTCTTATATACCTGGGCCTCACCTGGACCTGGTGACTGTGGTCCCACCTGGGCCTCACCTGGATGAGGTGACTGGTTCCAACAGGGACCTCACCTGGACCTGGTGACTCAGGTCATCATATGGGCATTATGGGACCTGGTTTCTCAGTTCCACATCGGGGCCTCACCTGGACCTAGTGATTCTCATCCCCCTCTGGGCCTCACCCTGACGTGGTGACTCTGGTACCCAGCTGGATATCACCAGAACCGGGTGACTCTGGTGCCCCTCTGAGACTCACCCGGAGCTGGGGACACTGGTCCTCAACTGGTCCTCAACAGGACCTGGTGAATCTACTCCTCACTTAGGCCTCGTCTGGACCTTGTGACTCTTTTCCACCTGGCATCAATGGGACATGGTTACTCTGTTCCCCACCTGGGCCTCACCTCCACATGATAACTTTGCTCCACACTTTGGCCTCAACTGGTCCTGATGACTCTGTTCCCCCCACCTAGGCCTCAATCTCGTCCTGGTGACGGTGGTCCCCACCTGGGTCTCACCTGGACCTGGTGACTCTCGTTCCCACATGAACCCCACCTGGACCTGTTGACTGTGGTGTTCTTGTAGACTCACATTTACCTGGTGTCTCCGGTCCCCAGTAGGGCCTCACCTGGATCTCGTGACTCTGATCCTATCTGCGGGTCACCCACACCTGGTGACTCTGCTCATAACCTGGGCATCATTGGTTCCTGGTGACTCTGTTCCACACCTGAGCCTCACCTGGACATGATGACTCTGGAAACTGGCTGGGCCTCACCCTGACCTGGTGACTCTGGTCCCCATCTGGTTGTCACCTGGACCAGGTGACTCTCTTACCCCTCTAGGCCTCAAGCAGTTCTGGTGCCTCTCGTCCTCAACTGGGCCTCACCTGGACCTAGTGAATAAGCTCCATCTGGGCCTCATTTGGACCTGGTGACTCTGGTCCCTACCTGGGCATCATCGGGACATGGTTCCACTGCATGGCCTGCAGGTCGGCCTCACATGAACCTGGTAACTCTGGTCCCTACCTGGGCATCATCGGGTCACGGTTCCTTGGCATGGCCTGCAGGTTGGCCTCACCTTGAACTGGTGAGAGGGTTTGCCACCTGGGCCTCATACATACATTGTGACACAGGTCCCCATGTGGGCCTTACTTGGACCTGGTGAATCTTGTCCTTACCTGATCCTCACCTGGAATTGGTAACTCTGGTCACCACCTGGGCCTCACCTGGACCTGGTGAATCTGGTCCCCATCTGGGCCTCACCCAGTCCTGGTGACTATGTTCCCCACCTGGACCTGATTGCTGTGGACTCTTTCTTGGCCTCACCTGAAACTGGTGACTCTGATCCTATCTGCGCGTCACACAGACCTGGTGACTCTGGTCCTCACCTGGGCATGATTGGTACCTGGTGACTCGGTTCGACACCTGAGCCTCACCTGAACATGATGACTCTGGAACCTCTCTGGGCCTCACCCTAACATGGTGACTCTGGTCCCCATCTGGATGTCACCTAGACCAGGTGAATCTGGTACCCCCCTAGGCCTCAACTAGACCGGGGTAATCTGGTCCTCAACTGGGCCTCACCGGGACCTAGTGAATATACTCCCCACCTGCGCCTCATCTGGACTTGGCGACTCTGGTTCTACCTGGGCATCATCGGGACATGGTTACACTATTATCCACTAGGACTGACCTGATCCTGGTAACTCTGATCCTGACTTTGGCGTCTTCTCTACCAGGTGACTCTGGCTCCACCTGGGCCTCACCTGTAACTGGTGACTCTGATCCTAAGCATGGCCTCACCTGACATGGTGACTGTGGTTCCTTTCGGGACCTCACCTGGACCTCATGTCTCTGGTCCCACCTGGGCCTCACCAGGAGCTGTTGTCTCTGGTACCCACCTGCGTAGCATCAGGATATGTTTACATTGTTCAGTAACAGTGACCCAGCCGAACCTATTAACTCTGTTCTTCACCTGGGCCACACCTGGACATGGTGACACTGGTTCCCACCTGGGTCTCACCTGGACTTGGTGAGTCGGATCCCCACGTGGTCCTCACCTGTAACTGGTGATTCTCTTTCCCACATGGACATCATGTGGACCTGGTGGCTGCAGTGTTTCTAGCTTCTCATGTACCTCGTGACTCTGGTTCCCACCAGGGCCTCACCGGAACCTGGTGAGTGTGGTTGCCACCTGCACCTAACCTGGACCTGGTGATTCTAGTCTGCACCTGAGACTACCCTGGATCTGGTGACTGTGGTCCCCACCTGGGCTTCACCTGGATTTCGGGACTCCGGTCCCCATATTGGCCTCACCTGGCCCTGTTGACCATGGTCCTAAACAGGGCAAATTTGGGACCCGGTGACTGGGTTCCACAACTGGACTTCACCTGGAGCAGGTGACTCTGGTCCTCCTCTGGGTATCACCGTGCCCTAGTGACTGTGAACCCCACTTTGGCCTGACTTGGACCTGCTGACCCTGGTTTCCACCTGCGCCTGACCTCGAACTGTTGACTCTGGTTCTTTCAAGGGCCTCCACTGTACCTGGTGATCCTGGTCCCCACCTGGGCCTCACCTGGACGTGGTGAGTCTTGTCACCACCGGGGACTCAGCTGGACCTGGTGACTCTCGTTCCCACATGAACCACACCTGGACCTGGTGACTGTGGTGTTCTTGTAGACTCACATTTACCTGGTCACTCCGTTCCCCACTAGGGCCTCACCTGCATCTGGTAACTCTGGCCTGCAGGTTGGCCTCACCTGGACCTCTTGAGTGGGGTTGCCACCTGGGCCTCAACCATACCTGGTGGCTCAGGTCCCCACGTGAGCCTCTTGGACCTGGTGAATCTGGTCCTTACCTGGTCCTCTCCCAGACCCGGAGACTCTGGTCAACACCTGGGCCTCACCTGGACCTGGTGAATCAGTTCCCCATCTGGGCCTCACCCAGTCCAGGTGACTTTGATCCCCTCCTGGACCTGTTTGTTGTGGACCCTTTCTTGGCCTCATCTGGAACTGGTGACTCTTATCCTATCTGCGCGTCTCCCAGATCTGGTGACTCTGGTCCTCACCTGGGCATCATTGGTACCTGGTGACTCTGTTCCACACCTGAGACTCACCTGAACATGATGACTCTGGCACCTCTCTGGGCCTCACCCTGACCTGGTGACTCTGGTCCCCATCTGGATGTCACCTGGACCAGGTGATTCTAGTACCCCTCTAGGCCTCAACCAGATCGGGTACACTGGTCCTCAACTGGGCCTCATCTGTACCTAGTGAATATGCTCTATTTGGGCCTCATTTGGACCTGGTGACTCTGGTCCCTTCCTGGGCATCATCGGGGCATGGTTCCACTGCATGGCCTGCAGGTTGGCCTCACCTGGACCTGGTAACTCTGGTCCCTACCTGGGCATCATCAGGACATGTTTTCTCTGCATGGCCTGCAGTTTGGCCTCACTTGGACCTGTTGTGTGGGGATGCCACCTGGCCCTCACCAATGCATGGTGACACAGGTCCCCACGTGTGTCTCACTTGGACCTGGTGAATCTGGTCCTTACCTGGTATTCATCCGGAACAAGTAACTCTGGTCACCACCAGGGAATCACCTGGATCTGGTGAATCTGATCCCCATCTGGGCCTCACCCAGTCCTGGTGACTTTCTTACCCACGTGGATCTGATTGCTGTGGACTCCTTCTTGGCCTCACCTGGAACTGGTGACTCTGATCCTAACTGGGCCTCACCCAGATCTGGTGACTCTGGTCCTCACCTGTGGACCATTATGACCTGGATACTCTGTTCCATACCTGAGCCTCACCTGGACATGATGACTCTGGATCCCCTCTGGGCCTCAGCCTGACATGGTGACTCTGGTCCCCATCTGGATGTCACCTAGACCAGGTGAATTTGGTACCCCTCTAGGCCTCAACTAGAACTGGTGACTCTGGTCCTCAATTGGGCCTCACCGGGACCTAGTGAATATGCTCCCCAACTGCGCCTCATCTGGACCTGGTGACTCTGGTTCTACCTGGGCATGATGGGACGTGGTTACTCTATTCCCCACTGGGACAGACCTGATCCTGGTAACTCTGGTCCAGACTTTGGCCTCTTCTGTACCAGGTGACTCTGGCTCCACCTGGGCCTCCCTGTAACTGGTGACTCTGATCCTAAGCATGGCCTCACCTGACATGGTGACTGTGGTTCCCATCGGGACCTCACCTGGACCTCATGTCCCTGGACCCACCTTGGCCTCACCAAGCCCTGGTGTCTCTGGTACCCACCTGGGTAGCATCAGGATATGGTTACACTGTTCACTAACAGTGACCCAGCCGGACCTATTAACTCTGGTCTTCACCTGGGCCACACCTGGACATGGTGACACTGGTTCCCACCTGGGTTTCACCTGGACATGGTGAGTCGGATCCCCACCTGGTCCTCACCTGTAACTGGTGATTCTCGTTCCCACATGGACATCATGTGGGCCTGGTGGCTGCAGTGTTTCTAGCTTCTCATGTACCTCGTGACTCTGCTCCCCACCAGGGCCTCACCGGGACCTGGTGAGTGTGGTTGCCACCTGTACCTCACCTGGACCTGGTGAATTCGGTCTGCACCTGAGACTACCCTGGATCTGGTGACTGTGGTCCCCACCTGGGCTTCACCTGGATTTGGGGACTCCGGTCCCCATCTGGGCCTCACCTGGCGTGTTGACATTGGTCCTCAACTGGGCAAAATTGGACCCGGTGACTGTGTTCCACAAGTGGACCTCAACTGGACCAGGTGAATCTGGTCCCCCTCTGGGTCTCACCGTGCCCTAGTGACTGTGAACCCCACTTACGCCTGACTTGGACTTGCTGACCCTGGTTCCCACCTGCGCCTGACCTCGAACTGTTGACTCTGGTTCTTTCATGGGCCTCCCCTTTACCTGGTGATCCTGGTCCCCACCTGGTCCTCACCTGGACGTGGTGACACTTGTCACCACCTAGGACTCATCTGGACCTGCTTACTGTGTTCCACACCTGGGCCTCAAGTAGACCTGTTGACCATGGTCCCCAAGCCGGCCTCACATGGACCTGTTGCCTCTGATCCCCACCGGGGCCTCAACTGTACCTGGTAACTCTGGTCCTCACCTAGGCCTCATCTGGACCTAGTGACTCTGGTCCCCACCTGGGCTTCACCTGGATCTGGTGACTCTGGTCCCCACCTGCACTTCACCTGGATCTAGTGAATCTGGTCCCCACCTGGACCTCTCCTGACATGGTGACTCTGGTCCAGATGTCACCTGACCAGGTGAATTTGGTACCCCTCTTCCTAACTAGAACTGGTGACTTGGTCCTCAATTGGGGACCTGAATATGCTCCCCAACTGCGCCCATGGACCTGGTGACTCTGGTTCTACCTGGGCATGATGGGACGTGGTTACTCTATTCCCCACTGGGACAGACTGATCCTGGTAACTCTGGTCAGACTTTGGCCTCATCTGTTCAGGTGACTCTGGCTCCACCTCTGTAACTGGTGACTCTGATCCTAAGCATGGCCTCACCTGACATGGTGACTGTGGTTCCCATCGGGACCTCACCTGGACCTCATGTCCCTGGACCCACCTTGGCCTCACCAAGCCCTGGTGTCTCTAGTACCCACCTGGGTAGCATCAGGATATGGTTACACTGTTCACTAACAGTGACCCAGCCGGACCTATTAACTCTGGTCTTCACCTGGGCCACACCTGGACATGGTGACACTGGTTCCCACCTGGGTTTCACCTGGACATGGTGAGTCGGATCCCCACCTGGTCCTCACCTGTAACTGGTGATTCTCGTTCCCAAATGGACATCATGTGGGCCTGGTGGCTGCAGTGTTTCTAGCTTCTCATGTACTTCGTGACTCTGCTCCCCACCAGGGCCTCACCGGGACCTGGTGAGTGTGGTTGCCACCTGTACCTCACCTGGACCTGGTGAATTCGGTCTGCACCTGAGACTACCCTGGATCTGGTGACTGTGGTCCCCACCTGGGCTTCACCTGGATTTGGGGACTCCGGTCCCCATCTGGGCCTCACCTGGCGTGTTGACATTGGTCCTCAACTGGGCAAAATTGGACCCGGTGACTGTGTTCCACAAGTGGACCTCAACTGGACCAGGTGAATCTGGTCCCCCTCTGGGTCTCACCGTGCCCTAGTGACTGTGAACCCCACTTACGCCTGACTTGGACTTGCTGACCCTGGTTCCCACCTGCGCCTGACCTCGAACTGTTGACTCTGGTTCTTTCATGGGCCTCCCCTTTACCTGGTGATCCTGGGCCCCACCTGGTCCTCACCTGGACGTGGTGACACTTGTCACCACCTAGGACTCATCTGGACCTGCTTACTGTGTTCCACACCTGGGCCTCAAGTAGACCTGTTGACCATGGTCCCCAAGCCGGCCTCACATGGACCTGTTGCCTCTGATCCCCACCGTGGCCTCAACTGTACCTGGTAACTCTGGTCCTCACCTAGGCCTCATCTGGACCTAGTGACTCTGGTCCCCACCTGGGCTTCACCTGGATCTGGTGACTCTGGTCCCCACTGCACTTCACCTGGATCTAGTGAATCTGGTCCCCACCTGGACCTCTCCTGGACCAGGTGACTCTCTTTCCAACATGGACCTGAGCTGGATCTGGTGACTCTGGTCCTCAGTTTGGCCTCACCTGGACCTGGTGTCTCTCGTCCCCACTTTGACCTAACTCAGAACTGCTGAATCTTGCCCCACCTAGGCCACACCCAGACCTGGTGACTCTTGTCCCCAGCTATGCCTCAATTCGACCTGATGAATCTGGTCCTCACGTGGGCCTCACATGGTCCTGTGACTCAGCTAGATAGAGTGCCTCTTGTTCCCACAAGTGGCTCACCTGATACTGCTGACTGTGGTCTTATTCTATGCCTCACCAGGACCTAGTGATTGTGCACGCATCTGGGCCTGCATGGCCCTAGTGACTCTGGTCCTCACCCAGGCATCATTGGGACCTGGATACTCTATTCCACACCTGGGCCTCACTTTGACCAGGGACCTCTGGTCCCATTCTGGGCCTCAAACTAAACTGGTTACTCTGGTTCCCCCTCTGGGCCTCACCGTTACCTGGTGACTCTGGTCAACCCTTGGGCTTCACTTGGGCCTGGTGAATCTGGTCCTTAGCATGTCCGCACCTGGATGTGGTGACTGTTCGCCCCCTGGGCCTCACCTGGACATGGTGAATCTTGTTGCCACTTGTGTGTCACCTGGACCTTGTGACTGTGGTCCCACCAGGAACTCACCTGGATCAGGTGGCTCTGGTTACCCTATGGGGCTCTCCTGGACCTGGTTCCTGTGGTCTCCATCTGGACTCACCTGGAACACAATGACTCTGATCGGTATTTGGGCCTCTCTTGGACCTGTTGACTCTGGTCCTAACCTGGGCATCATTGGGACCTGGATACTCTCTTATATACCTGGGCCTCACCTGGACCTGGTGACTGTGGTCTCACCTGGGCCTCACCTGGATGAGGTGACTGGTTCCAACAGGGACCTCACCTGGACTTGGTAACTCAGGTCATCTTATGGGCATTATGGGACCTGGTTTCTCAGTTCCACATCGGGGGCTCACCTGGACCTAGTGATTCTCATCCCCCTCTGGGCCTCACCCTGACGTGGTGACTCTGGTACCCAGCTGGATATCACCAGAACCGGGTGACTCTGGTCCCCCTCTGAGACTCACCCGGAGCTGGGGACACTGGTCCTCAACTGGTCCTCAACAGGACCTGGTGAATCTTCTCCTCACTTAGGCCTCGTCTGGACCTTTTGACTCTTTTCCCACCTGGCATCAATGGGACATGGTTACTCTGTTCCCCACCTGGGCCTCACCTGGACATGATAACTTTGCTCCACAATTTGGCCTCAACTGGTCCTGATGACTCGGTTCCCCCCACCTAGGCCTCAATCTGGTCCTGGTGACGGTGGTCCCCACCTGGGTCTCACCTGGACCTGGTGACTCTCGTTCCCACATGAACCCCACCTGGACCTGTTGACTGTGGTGTTCTTGAAGACTCACATTTACCTGGTGTCTCCGGTCCCCAGTAGGGCCTCACCTGGATCTGGTGAAATGATCCTATCTGCGCGTCACCCAGACCTGGTGACTGTGCTCCTAACCTGGGCATCATTGGTACCTGGTTACTCTGTTCGACACCTGAGCTTCACCTGGACATGATGACTCTGGAACCTGGCTGGGCCTCACCCTGACCTGGTGACTCTGGTCCCCATCTGGTTGTCACCTGGACCAAGTGACTCTAGTACCCCTCTAGGCCTCAACCAGTTCTGGTGCCTCTCGTCCTCAACTGGGCCTCACCTGGACCTAGCGAATAAGCTCCATCTAGGCCTCATTTGGACCTGGTGACTCTGGTCCCTACCTGGGCATCATCGGGACATGGTTCCACTGCATGGCCTGCAGGTTGGCCTCACCTGGACCTGGTGAGTTGGGCGGCAAACTGGGCCTCACACATGCATTGTGACACAGGTCCCCACGTGGGTCTCACTTGGACCTGGTGAATCTCGTCCTTACCTGGTCCTCACCCAGTACTGGTAACTCTGGTCACCACCTGGGAATAACCTGGATCTTGTTAATCTGGTCCCCATCTTGGCCTCACCCAGTCCTGGTGACTTTGTTCTCCACCTGGACCTGATTGCTGTGGACACCTTTTGGCCTCACCTGGAATTGGTGACTCTGATCCTAACTGGGTCTCACCCAGATCTGGTGACTCAGGTCCTCACCTGAGGACCATTATGACCTGGATACTCTGTTCCACACCTGAGCCTCACCTGGACATGATGACTCTGGATCCCCTCTGGGCCTCAGCCTGACATGGTGACTCTGGTCCCCATCTGGATGTCACCTAGACCAGGTGAATCTGGTACACCTCTAGGCCTCAACTAGACCGGGGGAATCTGGTCCTCAACTGGGCCTCACCGGGACCTAGTGAACATGCTCCCCACATGGGCCTCACCTGGACCTGACCCGAATCTGGTGACTCTGGTCCTCAGTTTGGCCTCACCTGGACTTGGTGTCTCTCGTCCCCAATTTGACCTAACTCTGAACTGCTGAATCTTGCCCCACCTAGGCCGCACCCAGACCTGGTGACTCTTGTCCCCAGCTATGCCTCAATTCGACCTGATTAATCTGGTCCTCACGTGGGCCTCACATGTACCTGGGACTCAGCTGGATAGAGTGGCTCTGGTTCTCACAATGGGCTCACCTGATACTGCTGACTGTGGTCTTATTCTATGCCTCACCAGCACCTAGTGATTCTGTTCCCCATCTGGGCCTGCATGGCCCTAGTGACACTGTTCTTCACCCAGGCATCATTGGGACCTGGATACTCTATTCCACACCTGGGCCTCACTTTGACCAGGGACCTCTGGTTCCATTATGGGCCTCAAACTAAACTGGTTACTCTGGTTCCCCCTCTGGGCCTCACCATTACCTGGTGACTCTGGTCACCCCTTGGGCTTCATTTGGGCCTGGTGAATCTGGTCCTTAGCTTGTCCTCACTTGGATATGGTGACTGGTCGCCACCTGGGCCTCACCTTGACATGGTGGATCCTGTTGCCACCTGTGCCTCACCTGGACCTTGTGACTGTGATCCCACCTGTAAGTCACCTGGATCTGGTGGCTCTGGCTCCCATATGGGGCTCTCCTGGACCTGGTTCTTGTGGTTTCCATCTGGACTCACCTGGAACACAATGACTCTGATCCATATTTGGGCCTCTCCTGGACCTGTTGTACTCTGGTCCTAACCTGGGCATCATTGGGAACTGTATACGCTCTTATATACCTGGGCCTCACATGGACCTGGTGACTGTGTTCCCACCTGGGCCCCACCTGGACGAGTTGACTGGTTCTAACAGGGACCTCACCTGGAACTGGTGACTCAGGTCATCATATGGGCATCATGGGACCTGGGTTCAATTCCACATCGGGGCCTCACCTGGACCTAGTGATTCTCATCCCACTCTGGGCCTCACCCTGATGTGGAGACTCTGGTCCCCACCTGGATATCACCAGATCCGGGTGACTCTGGTCCCCCTCTGGGACTCACCGGGAGCTGGGGACACTGGTCCTCATCTGGGCCTCAACAGGACCTAGTGAATCTACTCCTCACTTAGGCCTCGTCTGGAACTTGTGACTCTTTTCCCCCCTGGCATCAATGGGACATGGTTACTCTGTTCCCACATGGGCCTCACCTGGACATGATAACTTTGCTCGGCACTTTGGCCTCAACTGATCCTGATGATTCTGGTCCACCCACCTAGGCCTCAATCTGGATCTGGTGACTGTGGTCCCCACCTGGGTCTTACCTGGACCTGTGACTCTCATTCCTACATGAACCACACCTGGACCTGATGACTGTGGTGTTCTTGTAGTCTCACATTTACCTGGTGTCTCCGGTCCCCCTAGGGCCTCACCTGGATCTGGTGACTCTGATCCTATCTGCGCTTCACCCAGACCTGGTGACTCTGGTCCTAACCTGGGCATCATTGGTACCTGGTGACTCTGTTCGACACCTGAGCCTCACCTGGACATGATGACTCTGGAACCTGGCTGGGCCTCACCCTGACCTGGTGACTCTGGTCCCCATCTGGATGTCACCTGGACCAGGTGATTCTGGTACCTCTCTAGGCCTCAACCAGTTCTGGTGCCTCTGGTCCTCAACTGGGCCTCACCTAGACCCAGTGAATATGCTCCATCTGGGCCTCATTTGGACCTGGTGACTCTGGTCACTACCTGGGCATCATCGGGACATGGTTCCACTGCATGGCCTGCAGGTTGGCCTCACATGAACCTGGTAACTCTGGTCACTACCTGGGCATCATCGGGTCACAGTTCCTCGGCATGGCCTGCAGGTTGGCCTCACCTGGACCTGGTGAGTGGGGTTGCCATCTGGGCCTCACCAGGACCTGGTGTCTCTGGTACCCACCAGGGTAACATCAGGATATGGTTGCACTGTTCACTAACAGTGACCCTGCCGGACCTATTAACTCTGGTCTTCACCTGGGCCACACCTGGATATGGTGACACTGGTTCCCACTTGGGTCTCACCTGGACATGCTGAGTCGGATCCCCACCTGGTCCTGACCTGTAACTGGTGATTCTCGTTCCCACATGGACATCATGTGGATCTGGTGGCTGCAGTGTTTCTAGCTTCTCATGTACCTCGTGACTCTGGTCCCCACCAGGGCCTCAACGGTACCTGGTGAGTGTGGTTGCCACCTGCACAACACCTGGACCTGGTGATTCTGGTCTGCACCTGAGACTACCCTGGATCTGGTGACTGTGGTCCCCACCTGGTCTTCACCAGGATTTGGGGACTCTGGTCCCCATCTGGGCCTCACCTGGCCCTCTTGATCATGGTCCTCACTTCGGCAAAATTGGGGCCCGGTGACTGTGTTCCACAAATGGACGTCACCTGGACCAGGTGACTCTGGTCCCCCTCTTGGTCTCACTGTGCCCTAATGACTGTGAACCCCACTTTGGCCTGACTTGGACCTGCTGTCCCTGGTTGCCACCTGCTCCTGACCTCCAAATGTTGACTCTGGTTCTTTCAACGGCCTCCCCTGTACCTGGTGATCTGGTCCCCACCTGGGCCTCACCTGGACATGATGACTCTGGAACCTCTCTGGGCTTCACCCTGACCTGGAGACTCTGGTCCCCATTTGGATGTCACCTTGACCAGGTGATTCTGGTACCACTCTAGTCCTCAACCAGATCTGGTGACTCCGGTCCTCAACTGGGCCTCACCTGCAACTCGTAACTCTGGTCCCTACCTGGGCATTATCGGGACACGGTTCCTCTGCATGGCCCGAAGGTTGGCCTCCCCTGTACCTGGTGAGTGGGGTTGCCACCTGGGCCTCACCCATACCGGTGACACAGGTCCCCACGTGGGCCTCACTTGGACCTGGTGAATCTGGTCCTTACCTGGTACTCACCCGGAACTGGTAACTCTGGTCACCACCTGGGAATCACCTGGACCTGGTGAATCTGGTCCCCAACTGGGCCTCACCCAGTCCTGGTGACTTTGTTCACTACAGGGACCTGATTGCTGTGGACTCCTTCTTGGCCTCACCTGGTACTTGTGCGTCTGATGCTATGTGGGCCTCGCCCAGATCTGGTGACTCTGGTCTTCACCTGTGGACAATTATGACCTGGATACTCTGTTCCACAACTGAGCCTCACCTGGACATGATGACTCTGGATCCCATCTGGGCCTCACCCTGACATGGTGACTCTGGTCCCCATCTGGATGTCACCAAGACCAGGTGAAACGGGTTCCCCTCTAGGCCTCAAGTAGACCTGGGCATTCTGGTCTTCAACTGGGCCTCACCGGGACCTAGTGAATATGCTCCCCACCTGCACCTGATCTGGAACTGGTGACTCTGATTCTACCTGGGCATCATCGGGACATGGTTACTCTATTCCCCACTGGGACTGACCTGATCCTTGTAACTCTGGTCCTGACTTTGGCCTCTTCTGTCCCAGGTGACTCTGGCTCCACCTGGGCCTCACCAGTAAATGGTGACTCTGATCCTAAGCATGGCCTCACCAGACCTGGTGACTGTGGTTCCCAATGGAACCTCACCTGGACCTCATGTCTCTGGTCCCTCCTGACCCTCACCAGGACCTGGTGTCTCTGGTACCCACCAGGGTAGCATCAGGATATG
Organism: Canis lupus dingo; assembly: GCF_003254725.2. Classification (NCBI taxonomy): domain Eukaryota; kingdom Metazoa; phylum Chordata; class Mammalia; order Carnivora; family Canidae; genus Canis; species Canis lupus. Next base: position 123,848 of record NW_026019467.1, on the reverse strand, counting down.
GTTACACTGTTCACTAACAGTGACCCAGCCGGAACTATTAAATCTGGTCTTCACCTGGGCCACACCTGACATGGTGTCACTGGTTCCCACCAGGGTCTCACCTGGACATGGTGAGTCGGATCCCCACCTGGTCCTCACCTGTATCTGGTGATCCTCGTTCCCACATGGACATCATATGGACCTGGTGGATGCAGTTTTTCTAGCTTCTCATGTACCTCGTGACTCTGGTCTCCACCAGGGCCTCACCGGGACCTGGTGAGTGTGGTTGCCACCTGCACCTCACCTGGACATGGTGATTCTGGTTTGCACCTGAGACTACCCTGGATCTGGTGACTCTGGTCCCCACCTGGTCTTCACCTGGATTTGGGGAGTCCGGTCCCCATCTGGGCCTCACCTGGCCCTTTTGACCATGGTCCTCAACTGGGCAAAATTGGGACACGGTGACTGTGTTCCACAACTGGACCTCACCTGGACTAGGTCACTCTGGTCCCACTCTGGGTGTCACCGTGCCCTAGTGACTGTGAACCCCACTTTGGCCTGACTTGGACCTGCTGACCCTGGTTGCCACCTACGCCAGACCTCGAACTGTTGACTCTGGTTCTTTCAAGGGCCTCCCCTGGACCTGGTGATCCTTGTCCCCAACAGCTCCTCAACTGGACATGGTTGCTCTTGTCACCAGCGGGGACTCACCTGGACCTGCTTACTGTGTTCCACACCTGGGCCTCATGTAGACCTGTTGACCATGGTCCCAAAGCCGGCCTCACATGGACCTGTTGCCTCTGACCCCCTCCGGGGCCTCACGTGTAACTTGTAACTCTGGTCCTCACCTGGGGCTCATCTGGACCTAGTGACTCTGGTCCCTTCCTGGGCTTCACGTGGATCTGGTGACTCTGGTCCCCACCTGGACTTCACCTGGATCTGGTGACTCTGGTCCCCACCTGGAACTCTCCTGGACCTGGTGACTCTCTTTCCAACATGGACCTCACCTGGATCTGGTGACTCTCGTCCTCAGTTTGGCCTCACCTGGACCTGGCGTCTCTCGTCCCCACTTTGACCTAACTCAGAACACTGAACCTGGCCCCACCTAGGCCGCACCTAGACCTGGTGACTCTTGTCCCCAGCTATGCCTCAATTCGACTTGATGAATCTGCTCCTTACGTGGGCCTCACATGGACCTGGGACTCAGCTGGATTGAGTGGCTCTGGTTCCCACAAGGGGCTCACCTGATACTGCTGACTCTGGTCTTATTTATGCCTCACCAGGACCTAGTGATTCTGTTCCCCATCTGGGCCTGCATGACCCTAAGGACTCTGGTCCTCACACAGGCATCATTGGGACCTGGATACTCTATTACACACCTGGGCCTCACTTTGACCAGCGACCTCTGGTCCCTTTCTGGGCCCCAAACTAAACTGGTTAATCTGGTTCCCCCTCTGGGCCTCACCCTTACCTGGTGACTCTGGTCACCCCCTTTGCTCTATATGGCCCTGGTGAATCTGGACCTTAGGTGGTCCGCACCTGTATCTCGTGACTGCTCACCACCTGGGCCTCACCTGGACTTGGTGAATTCTGTTGCCACCTGCGCCTCACCTGGACCTTGTGACTGTGGTCCCACCTGGACCTCACCTGGATCTGGTGGCTCTGGTTACCATATGGGACTCTCCTGGACCTGGTTCCTGTGGTATCCATCTGGCCTCACCTGGAACACAATGACTCTGATCCATATTTGGGCCTCTCCTGGACCTGTTGTCTCTGGTCCTTACCTGGGCATCATTGGTGCCTGGATACTCTCTTATATACCTGGGCCTCACCTGGACCTGTTGACTATGGTCCCACCTGATCCTCACCTGGACGAGGTGACTGGTTCCCACAGGGACCTCACCTGGACCTGGTGACTCAGGTCCTCATATGGGCATCATGGGACCTGGTTTCTTATTACACATCGGGGCCTCACCTGGACCTAGTGATTCTCGTCCCGCTGTGGGCCTCACACTGACGTGGTGACTCTGGTCACCACCTGGATATCACCAGAATCAGTGACTCTGGTCTCCCTCTGGGACTCACCCGGAGCTGGGGACAGTGGTCCTAAACTGGGACTCAACAGGACCTGGTGAATCTACTCCTCACTTAGGCCTCGTCTGCACCTTGTGAATCTTTTCCCACCTGGCATCAATGGGACATGGTTATTCTGTTCCCCACCTGGGCCTCACCTGGACATGATAACTTTGCTCCGCACTTTGGTCTCAACTGGTCCTGATGACTCTGGTCCCCCCTCCTAGTTCTCAATCTGGACCTGGTGACTGTAGTCCGCAACTGGGTCTCCCCTGGACCTGGTGACTCTCGTTCCCACATGAACCACACCAGGATCTGGTGACTGTGGTGTTCTTGTAGACTCACATTTACCTGGTGACTCCGGTCCCCACTAGGGCCTCACCTGGATCTGGAGACTCTGGCCTGCAAGTTGGCCTCACCTGGACCTGGTGAGTGGGATTTCCACCTGGGCCTCACCCATACCTGGAGACATAAGTCCCCACGTGGGCCTCACTTGGACCTGGTGAATCTGGTCCTTACCTGGTCTTCACCAGGAAATGGTAACTCTGGTCACCACCTGGGAATCACCTGGATCTGGTGAATCTGGTCCCCATCTGGGCCTCACCCAGTCTTGGTGACTTTGTTCCCAACCTGGACCTGATTGCTGTGGACTCCTTCTTGGCCTCACCTGGAATTGCTGACTCTGATCCTAACTGGACCTCACCCAGATCTGGTGATTCTGGTCCTCACCTGTGGACCAATACGACCTGGATACTCTGTTCCACACCTGAGCCTCACCTGGACATGATGACTCTGGATCCCCTCTGGGTCTCACCCTGACATGGTGACTCTGGTCCCCATCTGGATGTCATCTAGACCAGGTGAATCTGGTACCCCTCTAGGCCTCAACTAGACCTGGTGACTCTGGCCCTCAAATGGGCCTCACCGGGACCTAGTGAATATGTTCCCACCTGAGCCTCATCTGGACCTGGTGACTCTGGTTCTACCTGGGCATCATCGGGACATGGTTACTCTATTCCCCACTGGGACGGACCTGATCCTGGTAACTCTGGTCCTGACTTTGCCTCTTCAGAACCAGGTGACTCTGGCTCCAACTGGGCCTCACCTGTAACTGGTGACTCTGATCCTAAGCATGGCCTCACCTGACCTGGTGACTGTGGTTCCCATGGGACCTCACCAGGAACTCATGTCTCTGGTCCCACCTGGGCCTTACCAGGACCTGGTGTCTCTGATACCCACCTGGGTAGCATCAGGATATGGTTACACTGTTCACTAACAGTGTCCCAGCCGGACTTATTTACTCTGGTCTTCACCAGGACATGGTGACACTGGTTCCCACCTGGGTCTCACCTGGACATGGTGAGTCGGATCCCCACCTGGTCCTCACCTGTAACTGGTGATTCTCGTTCCCACGTGGACATGATGTGGACCTGGTGGCTGCAGTGTTTCCACTTCTCATGTACCTCGTGATTCTGGTCCCCACCAGGGCTTCACCGGGACCTGGTGAGTGTGGTTGCCAACTGCACCACACCTGGTCCTGGGATTCTCGTCTGCACCTGAGACTACCCTGGATCTGGTGACTGTGGTCCCCACCTGGGCTTCACCTGGATTTGGGGACTCCGGTCCCCTCTAGGCCTCACCTGGCCCTGTTGACCATGGCACACAACTGGGCAAAATTGGGACCCGATGACTGTGTTCCACAACTGGACCTCACCTGTACCAGGTGACTCTAATCCCCCTCTGGGTCTCCCCGTGCCCTAGTGACTGTGAACCCCACTTTAGCCTGACTTGGACCTGCTGACCCTGGTTGCCACCTGCGCCTGACCTCGAAATGTTGATTCTGGTTCTTTCATGGGCCTCCCCTGTACCTGGTGATCCTGGTCCCCACCTGGGCCTCACCTGGACGTGGTGACTCTTGTCACCACCGGGGACTCACCTGGACCTGCATACTGTGTTCCACACCTGGGCCTCAAGTAGCCCTGTTGAACATGGTCCCCAAGCCGGCCTCACATGGACCTGTTGCCTCTGATCCCCACCGGGGCCTCACGTGTACCTGGTAACTCTGGTCCTCACCTGGGCCAATATTGATATGGTGACTCTGGTCCCGACCTGGACTTCACCCCGATCTGGTGACTCTGGTCCCCCCTGGACCTCTCCTGGAACTGGTGACTCTCTTTCCAACATGGACCTCACCTGGATCTGGTGACCTTGGTCCTCAGTTTGGCCTCACCTGGACCTGGTGTCTCTCGTCCCCACTTTGACCTAACTCAGAACTGCTGAATCTTGCCCCACCTAGGCCGCACCGAGACCTGGTGACTCTTGTCCCCAGCTATGCCTCAATTCGACCTGATGAATCTGGTCCTCACTTGGGCCTCACATGGACCTGGGACTCAGCTGGATAGAGTGGCTCTGGTTCCCACAAGGGGCTCACCTGATACTGATGACTGTGTTTTTATTCTATGTCTCACCAGGACCTAGTGATTCTGTTCCCCATCTGGGCCTGCATTGCCCTAGTGACTCTGTTCCTCACCCAGGCGTCATTGGGACCTGGATACTCTATTCCACACCTGGGCCTCACTTTGACCAGGGACCTCTGGTCCCATTCTGGGCTTCAAACAAAACTGGTTACTCTGGTTCCCCCTGTGGACCTCACCCTTACCTGGTGACTCTGGTCACCCCTTGGGCTTCACTTGGGCCTGGTAAATCTGGTCCTTAGCTGCTCTGCACCTGGATGTGGTGAGTGGTCGCCACCTGGGCCTCACCTGGATTTGGTGAATCCTGTTGCCACCTGGGCCTCACCTGGACCTTGTGACTGTGGTCCCACCTGGACCTCACCTGGATCTGGTGGCTCTGGTTCCCATATGGGACTCTCCTGGACCTGGTTCCTGTGGTCTCCATCTGGCCTCACCTGGAACACAATGACTCTGATCCATATTTGGGACTCTCCTGGACCTGTTTACTCTGGTCCTTACCTGGGCATCATTGGGACCTGGATACTCTCTTATATAGCTGGGCCTCACCTGGACCTGGTGACCGTGGTCCCACCTGGGCCTCACCTGGACGAGGTGACTGGTTCCCACAGGGACCTCACCTGGACCTGGTGACTCAGGTCCTCATATGGGCATCATGGGACCTGGTTTCTCAGTTCCACATCGGGGCCTCACCTGGACGTAGTGATTCTCGCCCCACTCTGGGCCTCACCCTGATGTGGTGACTCTGGTCCCCACCTGGATATCACCAGAACCGGGTGATTGTGGTCCCCCTCTGGGGCTCACCCGGAGCTGGAGATACTGGTCCTAAACCGGGCCTCAACAGGACAGGGTGGATCTACTCCTCACTTAGGCCTCGTCTGAACCTTGTGACTGTTTTCCCACCTGGCATCAATGGGACATGGTTACTCTGTTCCCCACCTGGGCCTCACCTGGACATGATAACTTTGCTCCGCACTTTGGCCTCAACTGGTCCTGATGACTCTGGTCCCCCCACCTAGGCCTCAATCTGGACCTGGTGACTGTGGTCCCCACCTGGGTCTCACCGGGACCTGGTGACTCCGGTTGCCACATGAATCACACCTGGACCTGGTGACTGTGGTGTTCTTGTAGACTCACATTTACCTGGTGACTCCAGTCCCCACTAGGGCCTCACCTGGATCTGGTGACTCTGGCCTGCAGGTTGGCCTCACCTGGACCTGGTGAGTGGGGTTGCCTCCTGGGCCTCACCCATACCTGGTGACTCAGGTCCCCACGTGGGCCTCTTGGACCTGGTGAATCTGGACCTTACCTGGTCCTCTTCCAGACCCGGGGACCACCTGGGCCTCACCTGGACCTGGTGAATCTGTTCCCTATCTGGGCCTCACCGAGTCCTGGTGACTTTGTTCCCCACCTGGACCTGATTCCTGTGGACTCTTTCTTGGCCTCACCTGGAACTGGTGACTCTGATTCTATCTGCGCGTCACCCAGACCTGGTGACTCTGTACTCCCCTGGGCATCATTGGTACCTGGTGACTCTGTTCCACTCCTGAGCCTCACCTGGATATGATGACTCTGGAACTTCTCTGGGCCTCACCTTGACCTGGAGACTCTGGTCCCCATCTGGATGTCACCTTGACCAGGTGATTCTGGTACCCCTCTAGTCCTCAAACAGATCTGGTGACTCTGGTCCTCAATTGGGCCTCACCTGGACCTAGTGAATATGCTCCATCTGGGCCTCATTCGGACTGGTGACTCTGTTCCCTACCTGGGCATCATTGGGACATGGTTCCACTGCATGGCCTGCAGGGTGGCCTCACCTGGACCTGGTAAGTCTGGTCCCTACATGGGCATCATCGGGACATGGTTCCTCTGCATGGCCTGCACGTTGGTCTCACCTGGACCTGGTGAGTGGGATTTCAATCTGGGCCTCACCCATACTTGGAGACACAAGTCCCCACGTGGGCCTCACTTGGACCTGGTGAATCTCGTCCTTACCTGGTCCTCACCTGGAAGTGGTAACTCTGGTCACCACCTGGGAATCAAATGGACCTGGTGAATCTGGTCCCCATCTGGGCCTCACCAAGTCTTGTTGACTTTGTTCCCAACCTGGATCTGATTGCTGTGGACTCCTTCTTGGCCTCACATGGAACTGGTGACTCTGATCCTTTTTTTTTATTTATTTTAATTTTTTTATTGGTGTTCAATTTACTAACATACAGAATAACACCCAGTGCCCGTCACCCATTCACTCCCACCCCCCACCCTCCTCCCCTTTTACCACCCCTAGTTCGTTTCCCAGAGTTAGCAGTCTTTACGTTCTGTCTCCCTTTCTGATATTTCCCACACATTTCTTCCCCCTTCCCTTCTTTTCCCTTTCACTATTATTTATATTCCCCAAATGAATGAGAACATATAATGTTTGTCCTTCTCCGACTGACTTACTTCACTCAGCATAATACCCTCCAGTTCCATCCACGTTGAAGCAAATGGTGGGTATTTGTCATTTCTATTAGCTGAGTAATATTCCATTGTATACATAAACCACATCTTCTTTATCCATTCATCTTTCGTTGGACACCGAGGCTCCTTCCACAGTTTGGCTATCGTGGCCATTGCTGCTAGAAACATCGGGGTGCAGGTGTCCCGGCGTTTCATTGCATTTGTATCTTTGGGGTAAATCCCCAACAGTGCAATTGCTGGGTCGTAGGGCAGGTATATTTTTAACTGTTTGAGGAACCTCCACACAGTTTTCCAGAGTGGCTGCACCAGTTCACATTCCCACCAACAGTGTAAGAGGGTTCCCTTTTCTCCGCATCCTCTCCAACATTTGTTGTTTCCTGCCTTGTTAATTTTCCCCATTCTCACTGGTGTGAGGTGGTATCTCATTGTAGTTTTGATTTGTATTTCCCTGATGGCAAGTGATGCAGAGCATTTTCTCATATGCATGTTGGCCATGTCTATGTCTTCCTCTGTGAGATTTCTGTTCATGTCTTTTGCCCATTTCATGATTGGATTGTTTGTTTCTTTGGTGTTGAGTTTAATAAGTTCTTTATAGATCTTGGAAACTAGCCCTTTATCTGATATGTCATTTGCAAATATCTTCTCCCATTCTGTAGGTTGTCTTTGAGTTTTGTTGACTGTATCCTTTGCTGTGCAAAAGCTTCTTATCTTGATGAAGTCCCAATAGTTCATTTTTGCTTTTGTTTCTTTTGCCTTCGTGGATGTATCTTGCAAGAAGTTACTATGGCCGAGTTCAAAAAGGGTGTTGCCTGTGTTCTTCTCTAGGATTTTGATGGAATCTTGTCTCACATTTAGATCTTTCATCCATTTTGAGTTTATCTTTGTGTATGGTGAAAGAGAGTGGTGTAGTTTCATTCTTCTGCATGTGGATGTCCAATTTTCCCAGCACCATTTATTGAAGAGACTGTCTTTCTTCCAATGGATAGTCTTTCCTCCTTTATCGAATATTAGTTGCCCATAAAGTTCAGGGTCCACTTCTGGATTCTCTATTCTGTTCCACTGATCTATGTGTCTGTTTTTGTGCCAGTACCACACTGTCTTGATGACCACAGCTTTGTAATACAACCTGAAATCTGGCATTGTGATGCCCCCAGATATGGTTTTCTTTTTTAAAATTCCCCTGGCTATTCGGGGTCTTTTCTGATTCCACACAAATCTTAAAATAATTTGTTCTAACTCTCTGAAGAAAGTCCATGGTATTTTGATAGGGATTGCATTAAACGTGTATATTGCCCTGGGTAACATTGACATTTTCACAATATTAATTCTGCCAATCCATGAGCATGGAATATTTTTCCATCTCTTTGTGTCTTCCTCAATTTCTTTCAGAAGTGTTCTATAGTTTTGAGGGTATAGATCCTTTACATCTTTGGTGAGGTTTATTCCTAGGTATCTTATGCTTTTGGGTGCAATTGTAAATGGGATTGACTCCTTAATTTCTCTTTCTTCAGTCTCATTGTTAGTGTATAGAAATGCCACTGACTTCTGGGCATTGATTTTGTATCCTGCCACGCTACCGAATTGCTGTATGAGTTCTAGCAATCCTGGGGTGGAGACTTTTGGGTTTTCTATGTAGAGTATCATGTCATCGGCGAAGAGGGAGAGTTTGACTTCTTCTTTGCCAATTTGAATGCCTTTAATGTCTTTTTGTTGTCTGATTGCTGAGGCTAGGACTTCCAGCACTATGTTGAATAGCAGTGGTGAGAGTGGACATCCCTGTCTTGTTCCTGATCTTAGGGGAAAGGCTCCCAGTGCTTCCCCATTGAGAATGATATTTGCTGTGGGCTTTTCATAGATGGCTTTTAAGATGTCGAGGAATGTTCCCTCTATCCCTACACTCTGAAGAGTTTTGATCAGGAATGGATGCTGTATTTTGTCAAATGCTTTCTCTGCATCTAATGAGAGGATCATATGGTTCTTGGTTTTTCTCTTGCTGATATGATGAATCACATTGATTGTTTTACGGGTGTTGAACCAGCCTTGTGTCCCAGGGATAAATCCTACTTGGTCATGGTGAATAATTTTCTTAATGTACTGTTGGATCCTATTGGCCAGTATCTTGTTGAGAATTTTTGCATCCATGTTCATCAGGGATATTGGTCTGTAATTCTCCTTTTTGGCGGGGTCTTTGTCTGGCTTTGGAATTAAGGTGATGCTGGCTTCATAGAACGAATTTGGAAGTACTCCATCTCTTTCTATCTTTCCAAACAGCTTTAGGAGAATAGGTATGATTTCTTCTTTAAACGTTTGATAAAATTCTCCTGGGAAGCCATCTGGCCCTGGACTCTTGTGTCTTGGGAGGTTTTTGATGACTGCTTCAATTTCCTCCCTGGTTATTGGCCTGTTCAGGTTTTCTATTTCTTCCTGTTCCAGTTTTGGTAGTTTGTGGCTTTCCAGGAATGCGTCCATTTCTTCTAGATTGCCTAATTTATTGGCGTATAGCTGTTCATAATATGTTTTTAAAATCGTTTGTATTTCCTTGGTGTTGGTAGTGATCTCTCCTTTCTCATTCATGATTTTATTAATTTGAGTCTTCTCTCTCTTCTTTTTAATAAGGCTGGCTAATGGTTTATCTATCTTATTAATTCTTTCAAAGAACCAACTCCTGGTTCTGTTGATCTGTTCCACAGTTCTTCTGGTCTCGATTTCGTTGAGTTCTGCTCGAATCTTTATTAACTCCCTTCTTCTCTTGGGTGTAGGATCTATTTGCTGTTTTTTCTCTAGCTCCTTTATGTGTAAGGTTAGCTTTTGTATTTGAGTTCTTTCCAGTTTTTGAATAGATGCTTGTATTGCGATGTATTTCCCCCTTAGGACTGCTTTTGCTGCATCCCAAAGATTTTGAACGGTTGTATCTTCATTCTCATTAGTTTCCATGAATCTTTTTAATTCTTCCTTAATTTCTTGGTTGACCCTTTTATCTTTTAGCAGGATGGTCCTTAACCTCCATGTGTTTGAGGTCCTTCCAAACTTCTTGTTGTGATTTAGTTCTAATTTCAAGGCATTATGGTCCGAGAATATGCAGGGGACAATCCCAATCTTTTGGTATCGGTTCAGACCCGATTTGTGACCCAATATGTGGTCTATTCTGGAGAAAGTTCCATGTGCGCTTGAGAAGAATGTGTATTCAGTTGAATTTGGATGTAAAGTTCTGTAGATATCTGTGAAATCCATCTGGTCCAGTGTATCATTTAAAGCTTTCGTTTCTTTGGAGATGTTTTGCTTAGAAGACCTATCGAGTATAGAAAGAGCTAGATTGAAGTCACCAAGTATAAGTGTATTATTATCTAAGTATTTCTTCACTTTGGTTAATAATTGATTTATATATTTGGCAGCTCCCACATTCGGAGCATATATATTGAGGATTGTTAAGTCCTCTTGTTGAATAGATCCTTTAAGTATGATATAGTGTCCCTCTTCATCTCTCACTACAGTCTTTGGGGTAAATTTTAGTTTATCTGATATAAGGATGGCTACCCCTGCTTTCTTTTGAGGACCATTCGAATGGTAAATGGTTCTCCAACCTTTTATTTTCAGGCTGTAGGTGTCCTTCTGTCTGAAATGAGTCTCTTGTAGACAGCAAATAGATGGGTCCTGCTTTTTTATCCAGTCTGAAACCCTGCGCCTTTTGATGGGGTCATTAAGCCCGTTCACATTCATAGTTACTATTGAGAGATATGAGTTTAGTGTCATCATGATATCTATTCAGTCTTTGTATTTGTGGACTGTTCCACTGAACTTCTTCTTAAAGGGGAATTTTAAGAGGCCCCCTTAAAATTTCTTGCAGAGCTGGTTTGGAGGTCACATATTCTTTTAGTTGCTGCCTGTCTTGGAAGCTCTTTATCTCTCCTTCCATTTTGAATGAGAGCCTTGCTGGATAAAGAATTCTTGGTTGCATGTTCTTCTCATTTAGGACCCTGAATATATCCTGCCAGCCCTTTCTGGCCTGCCAGGTCTCTGTGGAGAGGTCTGCTGTTACCCTAATACTCCTCCCCATAAAAGTCAGGGATTTCTTGTCTCTTGCTGCTTTAAGGATCTTCTCTTTATCTTTGGAATTTGCAAGCTTCACAATTAAATGTCGAGGTGTTGAACGGTTTTTATTGATTTTAGGGGGGGATCTCTCTATTTCCTGGATCTGAATGCCTGTTTCCCTTCCCAGATTAGGAAAGTTTTCAGCTAGAATTTGTTCAAATACATATTCTGGCCCTCTGTCCCTTTCGGCGCCCTCGGGAACCCCAATTAAACGTAGGTTTTTCTTTCTCAGGCTGTCGTTTATTTCCCTTAATCTATCTTCATGGTCTTTTAATTGTTTGTCTCTTTTTTCCTCAGTTTCCCTCTTTGCTATCAACTTGTCTTCTAGGTCACTCACTCGTTCTTCCACCTCGTTAACCCTCGTCGTTAGGACTTCTAGTTTGGATTGCATCTCATTCAATTGATTTTTAATTTCTGCCTGATTAGCTCTAAATTCTGCAGTCATGAAGTCTCTTGAGTCCTTTATACTTTTTTCTAGAGCCACCAGTAGCTGTATAATAGTGCTTCTGAATTGGCTTTCTGACATTGAATTGTAATCCAGATTTTGTAACTCTGTGGGAGAGAGGACTGTTTCTGATTCTTTCTTTTGAGGTGAGGTTTTCCTTCTAGTCATTTTGCTCAGTGCAGAGTGGCCAAAAGCAAGTTGTATTGGGAAAAAGAGAAAAAGAGAGGAGAGAAAGAAGGAAAGAAAAGAGAAAGAGAAAAAAAAGGGAAGAAAAAGAAAAAAAAAACGAAAAAAAAAGGGAAGAAAAAGAGAAAGAAAAAGAAAGGAGAAAAAAAGGGGGTGGGGGAAGGATACAAATCAAAAAGCAAAATAAAACAAAAACAAAAACAAAAACAAACAAACAAAAAAAGAACCACCGGGGAGTATCTTCTGATTCTGTGTACTTTAAGTCCCTTGGCTTCTCCTGGAAGTTGTCAGTCTAGCTGGTGTTCTGGGGGAGGGGCCTGTTGTGCTGATTTTCAGGTGTTAGCAGTTGGGGGAGCTGCTGTGCCCCCTCCTGGTGCAGGGCTCAGTGGGGGTTGTTTACCCCGTGAGGCCGCAGGAGGAACAGCCCCAGTGGCGGTGCAGCTCTGGAAACCTGGATTCAGCCCCCGAAGGAACTCCGGAGCTCTCCGTCTGCAGGGCCTGGAGGCTCCGGGGCGGGGCCGCTGATCTGCTCAGCTGGGGCAGGAGCTTCCTTGCTGTCCTGGGCCCTCCCGGCCTCTGCCTGTCCCGGGGGAGGCCGGATCCTGGGCTGTGTCCCGGCGCCCTGTGCTCCGGAGCCTGCGCTGGTGGATTCGCGCTCCCAGGGCCGCGCAGCCCCCTCCGCGGAGCTGCCGCCCAAGCCCCTCCGAGCTGCTCCTGGAACCGCGCAGCCCCCTCTGCACGGAGCCTCTTCTTCTGCCCGAGCCCCTCCGAGCTGCTCCCGGGGCCGCGCAGCCCCCTCCGCGGAGCCGCCGCCCGAGCCCCCCTAGCTGCTCCGGGTCCCGCCGGGTCCCGCCGTGCGCGCTGCAGCCCTTAGGGAGCTCGGCGCACTCTCCTGGGGCGCAGTTGCTGTTACTGTCCCAGGGAGCCGGAGGGCATCCTCTCCCTCCTGGTTCCTGCTCCCACTCCCCACGAGCCCCTTTCCGCCCGGGAAGGTTGGTGCAGCTCCTGCTCCTCCGGGACGGGGCTCTCCTGTCCTGGGGACACTCGCCCTGGCCTCAGCCTGGCTCCTCGCGGGGCCCCTCTCCCTTGGAGGCCTTTGTTCCTTTATTTCTTTTTCCCTGTCTTCCTACCTTGATAGAAGCGCGAATTCTTCTCACTATAGCATTCCAGCTGGTCTCTCTTTAAATCTCAGGCCGAATTCATAGATTTTCAGGATAATTTGAAGGTTTTCTAGGTAGTTTGGTGGAGACAGGTGATTTGGAGACCCTACTCTTCCGCCATCTTGCTCCTCCCCCGTGACTCTGATCCTAACTGGACCTCTCCCAGATCTCGTGATTCTGGTCCTCACCTGTGGACCAATACGACCTGGATACTCTGTTCCACACCTGAGCCTCACCTGGACATGATGACTCTGGAACCCCTCTGGGCCTCACCCTGACATGGTGATCTGGTCCCCATCTGGATGTCACCTAGACCAGGTGAAATTTGTACCCCTCTAGGCCTCAACAAGACCTGGTGACTCCGGCCCTCAACTGGGCCTCACTGGTACCTAGTGAATATGCTCCCACCTGCGCCTCATCTGGACCTGGTGACTCTGGTTCTACCTGGGGATCATCAGGACATGGTTACTCTATTCCCCACTGGGACTGACCTGATCCTGGTACCTCTAATCCTGACTTTGGCCTCTTCAGAACCAGGTGACTCTGGCTCCACCTGGGCCTCACCTGTAACTGTGACTCTGATCCTAAGCATGGCCTCACCTTACCTGGTGACTGTGGTTCCCATCGGGACCTCAACTGGACATCATGTCTCTGGTCACACCTGGGCCTCACCAGGACCTGGTGTCTCTGGTACTCACCTGGGTAGCATCAGGATATGGTTACACTGTTCTCTAACAGTGACCCACCCGGACCTATTAACTCTGTTCTTCACCTGGGACACACCTGGACATGGTGACACTGGTTCCCACCTGGGTCTCACCTGGACATGGTGAGTTGGATCCCCACGTGGTCCTCACCTGTAACTGGTGATTCTCGATCCGACATGGACATCATGTGGACCTGGTGGCTGCAGTGTTTCTAGCTTCTCATGTACCTCGTGACTCTGGTCCCCACCAGGGACTCACCTGGACCTGGTGAGTGGGGTTGTCCTCAACTGGGTAAAATTGGGACCCGGTGACTGTGTTCCACAAGTGGCCTTACCTGGACCAAGTGACTCTGGTCCCCCTCTGGGTGTCACCGTGTCCTAGTGAATGTGAACCCCACTTTGGCCTGACTTGGACCTGCTGACCCTGGTTGCCACCTGTGCCTGACCTCGAACTGTTGACTCTGGTTCTTTCAAGGGCCCCCCCTGGACCTGCTGATCCTGGTCCCCACCTGGGCCTCACCTGGACGTGGTGACTCTTGTCACCATTTTCACCACCGGGGACTCACCGGGACCTGCTTACTGTGTTCCACACCTGGGCTTCAAGTAGACCTGTTGACCATGGTACCCAAGCCAGCCTCACATGGACATGTTGCCTCTGATCCCCACCGGGGCCTCACGTGTACCTGGTAACTCTGGTCCTCACCTGGGCCTAATCTGGACCTAGTGACTCTGGTCCCCACATGGACTTCAAATGGATCTGGTGACTCTGGTCCACCCCAGGACCTTTCCTGGACCTGGTGACTCCTTTCCAACATGGACCTCATGTAGATCTGGTGACTCTGGTCCTCAGTTTGGCCTCACCTGGACTTGGTGTCTCTCGTCCCCACTTTGACCTAACTCAGAACTGCTGAATCTTGCCCCACCTAGACCGCACCCAACCTGGTGACTCTTGTCCCCAGCTATGCCTCAATTCGACCTGATGAATCTGGTCCTCACGTGTGCCTCACATGTACCTGGGACTCAGCTGGATAGAGTGGCTCTGGTTCCCACAAGGGGCACACCTGATACTGCTGCCTGTGGTCTTATTCTATGCCTCACCAGGACGTAGGGATTCTGTTCCCCATCTGGGCCTGCATGGCCCTAGTGCCTCTGGTCCTCACCCAGGCATCATTGGGTGATGGACCCAATGATCCTCACCCTGGATACTCTATTCCACACCTGTGCCTCACTTTGACCAGGGACTTCTGGTCCCATTCTGGGCCTCAAACTAAACTGGTTACTCTGGTTCCACTCTGGGCCTCACCCTGATGTGGTGAGTCTGGTCCCCACCTAGATATCACCAGAACCGCGTGACTCTGGTCCCCTTCTGGGACTCACCCGAAGCTGGGGACACTGGTCCTCAACTGGGCCTCAACAATACCTGGTGAATCTACTCCTCACTCAGGCCTCGTCTGGACCTGTGACTCTTTTCCCACCTGGCATCAATGGGACATGGTTACTCTGTTCCCCACCTGGGCCTCACCTGGACATGATAACTTTGCTCCGCCCTTTGGCCTCAACTGGTCCTGATGACTCTGGTCCCCCCACCTAGGCCTCAATCTGGACCTGGTTACTGTGAACCCCACCTGGGTCTCACCTGGCCCTGGTGACTCAGGTCCCCACGTGGGCATCTTGGACCTGGTGAATCTGGTCCTTACCTGGTCCTCTTCCAGACCCGGGGACTCTGGGCACCACCTGGGCCTCACCTGGACCTGGTGAATCTGGTCCCCATCTGGGCCTCACCTAGTCCTGGTGACTTCGTTCCACACGTGGACCTGATTGCTGTAGACTCTTTCTTGGCCTCACCTGGAACAGGTGACTCTGATCCTATCTGCGCATCACCCAGACCTGGTGACTCTTACCCTAACCTGGGCATCATTGGTACCTGGTGACTCTGTTTCACACCTGAGCCTCACCTGGACATGATGACTCTGGAAACTCTCTCGGCCTCACCCTGACCTGGTGAGGCTGGTCCCCATCTGAATGTCACCTGGACCAGGTGATTCTGTACCCCGATAGTCCTCAACCAGATCTGGTGACTCTGGTCTTCACCTGGGCCTCACCTGGACCTAGTGAATATGCTCCATCTGGGCCTCATTTGAACATGGTGAC
The DNA here is from genome assembly GCF_003254725.2 of Canis lupus dingo. Taxonomy (NCBI): domain Eukaryota; kingdom Metazoa; phylum Chordata; class Mammalia; order Carnivora; family Canidae; genus Canis; species Canis lupus. The sequence goes on along the minus strand of NW_026019467.1, from coordinate 108,128 downwards.
TCTTGTCCCTACCTGGGCATCATAGGGACATGGTTCCACAGCACGGCCTGAGGTTCGCCTCACCTGGACATGGTAAGTCCTGTCCCTACCTGGGCATCGTAGGGTCACTGTTCCTCTGCATGGCCTGCAGGTGGCCTCACCTGGACCTGTTGAGTGGGGTTGGCACCTGGGCCTCACCCCTACCTTGTGACTCAGGTTCCCACGTGGGCCTCACTTGGACCTTGTGAATCTGGTCATTACCTGGTGCTCACCCGGAACTGGTAACTCTGGTCACCACCTGGGAATCGCTTGGACCTGGTGAATCTGGTCCCCATCTGGGCCTCACCCAGTCCTGGTGACTTTGTTCCACACCTGGACCTGATTGCTGTGGACTCCTTCTTGGCCTCACCTAGAAATGGTGACTCTGATCCTAACTGGGCCTCACCCAGATCTGGTGACTCTGGTCCTCGCCTGTGGACCATTATGACCTGGATACTCTGTTCCACACCTTACCTCACCTGGACATGATGACTCTGGATCCCCTCTGGGTCACAGCCTGACATGGTGACTCTGGTCCCCATCTGGATGTCACTTAGACCAGGTGAATCTGGTACCCTCTAGGCCTAAACTAGCCCGGGGGCATCTGGTCCTCAAGTGGGCCTCACCGGGACCTAGTGAATATGCTCCCCACCTGCGCCTCATCTGGACATGGTGACTCGGGTTCTACTTGGGCATCATCGGGACATGGTTACTCTATTCCCCACTGGGACTGACCTGATCCTGGTAACTCTGGTCCTGACTTTGGCCTCTTTTGTACCAGGTGACTCTGGCTCCACCTGGGCCTCACCTGTAACTGGTGACTGTGATCCTAAGCATGGCCTCAACTGACCGGGTGACTGTGGTTCCCATCGGGACCTCAACTGGACCTCATGACTCTGGTCCCATCTGGGCCTGACCAGGACCTGGTGTCTCTGGTACCCACCTGGGTAGCATCAGGATATGGTTACACTGTTCTCTAACAGTGACCCACCCGGACCTATTAACTCTGGTCTACACCTGGGCCACACCTGGACATGTTGACACTGTTGCCCACTTGGGTCTCACCTGGACTTGGTGAGTCGGATCCCCGCCTGATCCTCACCTGTAAGTGGTGATTCTAGTTCCCACATGGACATCATGTGGACCTGGTGGCTGCAGTGTTTCCAGCTTCTCATGTACCTCGAACTCTGGTCCCCACTAGGGCCTCACCTGGATCTGGTGACTCTGGCCCGCCGGTTGGCCTCACCTAGATCTGGTGAGTGGGGTTGCCACCTAGGCCTCACACATAGCTAGTGACTCAGGTCCACACGTGAGCCTCTTGGACCTGGTGAATCTGGTCCTTACCTGGTCCTTTCCGAGACCCGGGGACTCTATCCCCACCTGGGCCTCACCTGGACCTGGTGAATCTGGTCCCCATCTGGGTCTCACCCAGGTCTGGTGACTTTGTTCCCCACCTGGACCTGATTGCTGTGAACTCTTTCTTGGCCTCACCTGCAACTGGTGACTCTGATCCTATCTGCGTCTCACCCAGATATGGTGACTCTGGTCCTCACTTGGGCATCATTGGTACCTGGTGACTCTCTTCCACACCTGAGCCTCACCTGGACCCGATGACTCTGGAACCACTCTGGGCCTCCCCCTGACCTGGTGACTCTGGTCCCCATCTTGATATCTCCTGGACCAGGTGATTCTGGTACCCTTCTAAGTCTCAAGTAGATATGGTGAAACTGGTCCTCAACTGGGCCTCACCTGGACCTAGTGAATATGCTCCATCTGGGCCTTATTTGGACCTGGTGACTCTGGTCCCTACCTGGGCATCATCGGGACATGGTTCCACTGCATGGCCTGCAGATTGGCCTCACCTGGACCTGGTAAATCTGGTCCCTACCTGAGCATCAACGGGACATGGTTCCTCTGCATGGCCTGCAGGTTGGCCTCACATGGACCTGGTGAGTGGGGTTGCCACCTGGGCCTCCCCCATACCTTTTGACACAGGGCCCCACGTGGGCCTCCCTTTGACCTGGTGAATCTGGTCCTTACCTGGTCCTCACTCGGAACTAGTAAGTCTGGTCACAACATGGGAATCATCTGCACCTGGTGAATCTGGTCCCCATTGGGCCTCACCCAGTCCTGGTGACTTTGTTCTCCACCTGGACCTGATTGCTGTGGACTCCTTTTGGGCCTCACTTGGAACGGGTGACTCTGATCCTAACTGGGCCTCACCCAGATCTGGTGACTCTGGTCCTCACCTGTGGACCATTATGACCTGGATACTCTTTTCCACACCTGAGACTCACCTGGACATGATGACGCTGTATCCCCTCTGGGCCTCAGCCTGACATGGTGACTCTGGTCCCCATCTGGATATCACCAGAATCGGGTGACTCTGTTCCCCCTCTGGGACTCACCCGGAGCTGGGACACTGGTCCTCAACTGGGCACAACTGGACCTGGTGAATCTACTCCTCACTTAGGTCTCATCTGGACCTTGTGACTCTTTTCCAACCTGGCATCAACGGGACATGGTTACTCTGTTCCCACTGGGCCTCACCTGGACATGGTAACTTTCCTCCACACTTTGGCCTCAACTGGTCCTGATGACTCTGATCCCCCCACCTAGGCCTCAAACTGAACCTGGTGACTGTGGTCCCCACCTGGGTCACACCTGGACCTGGTGACTGTGGTCCCCACCTGGGTCTCACCTGGACCTTGTGGTCTCCTTCCTACATGAACCACGCCTGGACCTGGTGACTCTGCCGTTCTTGTAGACTCACTTTTACCTGGTGAATCCGGTCCCCACTAGGGATTCACGTGGATCTGGTGACTCTGGCCTGCAGGTTGGTCTCACAGGGACCTGGTTAGTTGTGTTGCCACCTGGGCCTCACCCATACCTGGTGACTCAAGTCCCTACGTGGGCCTCTTGGACCTGGTGAATCTTGTCCTTACCCGGTCCTCTCCTAGACCCGGGGACTCTTGTCACCACCTGGGCCTCACCTGGAACTGGTGAATCTGGTCCCCATCTGGGCCTCACCCAGTCCTGGTGACTTTGTTCCCCACCTGGACCTGATTGCTGTGCCCTTTCTTAGCCTCACCTACACTGCTGAGTCTGATCCTATCTGTGCGTCACCCAGACCGGGTGACTCTTGTCCTCACCTGGGCATCATTGGTACCTGGTGACTCTGTACCACACCTGAGCCTCACCTAGATATGTTGACTCTGGAACCGCTCTGGGCCTCACCCTGACCTAGTGACTCTGGTCCCCATCTGGATGTCACATGGACAAGGTGATTCTGGTACCCCCTAGGCCTCAAACAGATCTGGTGACTCTGATCTTCAAAGGGGACTCACCTGTACCTAGTGAATATGCTCCATCTGGGCCTCATTTGGACCTGGTGACTCTGGTCCATACCTGGGCATCATCGGGATATGGTTCCACTGCATGGCCTGCAGGTTGGCCTCATCTGGACCTGGTAAGTCTGGTCTCTACCTGGGCATCATCTGGATATGTTTCCACTGCATGGCATGCAGGTTGGCCTCACCTGGACCTGGTAATCTTCTCCCTACCTGGGCATCATCGGGATATGTTTCCACTGCATGGCCTGCAGGTTGGCCTCACCTGGACCTGGTGAGTGTTATTTCCACCTGGGCCTCACCCATACGTGGTGACTCAGGTCCCCACGTGGGCCTCTTGGACCTGGGGAATCTGGTCCTTACCTGGTCCTATCCCAGAACGGGGACACTGGTCACCACCTGTGCCTCACCTGGACCTGGTGAATCTGGTACCCCTCTAGGCCTCAACAAGATCTGGTGACTCTGATCCTATCTGCGCGTCACCCAGACCTGGTGACTCTGTTCCTCACCTGGGCATCATTGGGACCTGGTGACTCTGTTCCACACCTGAGCCTCACCTGAACATGATGACTCTGGAACCTCTCTGGGCCTCACCCTGACCTGGTGACTCTGGTCCCCATGTGGATGTCACCTGGACCAGGTGATTCTGTACCCTTCTAGGCCTCAACCAGATCTGGTGACTCTGGTCCTCAAGTGGGCCTCACTTGGACCTAGTGAATATGCACCATCTGGGCCTCTTTTGGACCTGGTGACTCTGCTCCCCACCTGGGCCTCACCGGGACCTGGTGAGTGTGGTTGCCACCTGCACCTCACCTGGACCTGGTGATTCTGGTCTACACCTGAGACCACCCTGGATCTGGTTACTGGGGTCCCCACCTGGGCTTCACCTGGATTTGGGGACTCCGGACTCCATCTGGGCTTCACCTGGCCCTGTTGACCATGGTCCTCAACTGGGCGAAATTGGGACCCGTTGACTTGTTCCCACCTGGACCTCACCTGGACCAAGTGTCTCTAGACCCCTCTGGGTCTCACCGTGCCCTAGTGACTGTGAACCCCACTTTGACCTGACTTGGACCTGCTGACCCTGGTTGCCACCTGCTCCTGACCTCGAACTGTTGACTCTGGTTCTTTCAAGGGCCTCCCCTGTACCCAGTGATCCTGGTCCCCAACTGGGCCTCACCTGGACGTGGAGACTCTTTTCACCACCGGGGACTCACCTCGACCTGGTTACTGTGTTCCACACCTGGGCCTCAAGAGACCTGTGGACCATGGTCCCCAAGCCGGCCTCACATGGACCTGTTGCCTCTGATCATCACCGGTATCTCACGTGTACCTGGTAACTCTGGTTCTCACCTGGGCCTCATCTGGTCCTAGTGACTCTGGTCCCCACCTGGGCTTCACCTGGATCTGGTGACTCTGGTCCCCACATGGAATTCACCTGGATCTGGTGACTCTGGTCCCCACCTGGACCTCTCCCGGACCTGGAGACTCTCTTTCCAACATGGACCTCACCTGGATCTGGTAAATCTGGTCCTCAGTTTGGCCTCACCTGGACCTGGTGTCTCTCGTCCCCACTTTGACCTAACTCAGAACTGCTGAAACATGCCCTATCTAGGCCGCACCCAGACCTGGAAACTCTTGTCCCCAGCTATGCCTCAATTCGACCTGATGAATTTGGTCCTCACGTGGGCCTCACATGGACCTGGGACTCAGCTGGATAGAGTAGCTCTGGTTCCCACAAGGGGCTCACCTGATACTGCTGACTGTGGTCTTATTCTATGCCTCACCAGGACCTAGTGATTCTGTTCCCCATCTGGGCCTCCATGGCCCTAGTGACTTTGGTCCTCACCCAGGCATCATTGGGACCTGGATATTCTATTCCACATCTGGGACTCACTCTGACCAGGGACCTCTGGTCCCATTCTTGGCCTCAAACTAAACTGTTTACTCTGGTTCCCCCTCTGGGACTCACCCTTACCTGGTGACACTGGTCACCCCTTGGCTTCATTGGACCTGGTGAATCAGGTCCTTTGCTTGTCCTCAGTTGGATCTGGTGACTGGTCGCCACCTGGGCCTCACCTGGGCTCGGGGAATCCTGTTTCCACCTGCGCCTCACCTGGACCTTGTGACTGTGGTCCCACCTGGTTCTCACCTGGATCTGGGGGCTCTGGTTCCAATATGGGGCTCTCCTGTAACTGGTTCCTGTGTTCTCCATCTGGCCTCACCAGGAACACAATGACTCTGATCCATATTTGGGCCTCTCCTGCACCTGTTGACTCTGGTCCTTACCTGGGCATCATTGGGACCTGGATACTCTCTTATATACCTGGGCCTCACCTGGACCTGGTGACTGTGTTCCCACCTGGGCCTCACCTGGACGAGGTGGCTGGTTCCTTCAGGGACCTCACCAGGGCCTGGTGACTCAGGTCCTCATATGGGCATCATGGGACCTGGTTTCTCAGTTCTACATCGCGGCCTCACCTGGACCTAGTGATTCTTGTCCCCCTCTGGGCCTCACCCTGACATGGTGACTCTGGTCCCCACCTGGATATCACCAGAAACGGGTGACTATGTTCCCCCTCTGGGACTCACCCAGACCTGGGGACATTGGTCCTCTACTGGGCCTCAACAGGACCTGGTGAATCTACTCCTCACTTAGGCCTCGTCTGGACCTTGTGACTCTTTTCCCACCTGGCATCAATGGGACATGGTTACTCTGTTCCCCACCTGCGCCTCACCTGGACATGATAACTTTGCTCCACACTTTGGCCTCAACTGGTCCTGATGTCTCTGGCTCCCCACCTAGGCCTCAATCTGGACCTGGTGACTGTGTTCCCCACCTGGGTCTCACCTGGACCTGGTGACTCTCGTTCCCACATGAATCACACCTGGACCTGGTGACTGTGGTGTTCTTGTAGACTCACTTTTACCTTGTGTCTCCGGTCCCACTAAGGTCTCACCTGTATCTGGGGACTCTGGCCTGCAGGTTGGCCTCACCTGGACCTGGTGAGTGGGGTTGCAACCTGGGCCTCACCCATACCTGGTGACTCAAGTCCTCACAGGGGCCTCTTGGACCTGGTGAATCTTCTCCTTACCTGGTCCTCCCCCAGACCGGGGACTCTGGTCACCCCCTGGGCCTCACCTGGACCTGGTGAATCTGGTCCCCATCTGGGCCTCACGCAGTCCTGGTGACTTTGTTCCCCACCGGGTCCTGATGGCTGTGGACTCCTTCTTAGCCTCACCTGGTACTGGAGAGTCTGATGCTATGTGGGCCTCACCCAGATCTGGTGACTCTGGTCTTCACCTGTGGACCATTATGACCTGGATACTCTGTTCCACACCTGAGCCTCACCTGGACATGATGACTCTGGATCCCCTCTGGGCCTCACCCTGACATGGTGCCTCTGGTCCCCATCTGGATGTCACCAAGACCAGGTGAATCTGGTACCCCTGTAGGCCTCAAGTAGACCTGGGCATTCTGGTCCTCAACTGGGCCTCACCGGGACCTAATGAATATGCTCCCCACCTGCTCCACATCTGGACATGGTGACTCTGGTTCTACCTGAGCATCATCGGGACATGGTTACTCTATTCCCCACTGGGACTGACCTGATCCTTGTACTTTGGTCCTGACTTTGGCCTCTTCTGTCCCAGGTGACTCTGGCTCCACCTGGGCCTCACCTCTAACTGGTGACTCTGATCCTAAGCATGGCCTCACCAGACCTGGTGACTGGTTCCCAATGGAACCTCACCTGGACCTCATGTCTCTGGTCTCTCCTGACCCTCACCAGGACCTGGTGTCTCTGGTACCCACCAGGTAACATCAGGATATGGTTACACTGTTCACTAACAGTCAACCAGCCGGAACTATTAACTCTGGTCTTCACCTGGGCCACACTTGGACATGGTGTCACTGGTTCCCACCTGGGTCTCACCTGGACATGGTGAGTCGGATCCCCACAGGTCCTCACATGTAACTGGTGATTCTCGTTCCCACATAGACATCATGTTGACCTGGTGGCTGCAGTGTTTCTAGCTTCTCATGTACCTCGTGACTCTGGTCCCCATCAGGGCCTCACCGGGACCTGGTGAGTGTGGTTGCCACCGGCACCTCACCTGGACCTGGTGATTCTGGTCTGCACCTGAGACTACCCTGTATCTGGTGACTCTGGTCCCCACCTGGGCTTCACCTGGATTTGGGGACTCCGGTAACCATCTGGGCCTCATCTGGCCCTTTTGACCTTGGTCCTCAACTGGGCAAAATTGGGACACGGTGACTGTGTTCCACAACTGGACTTCACCTGGACCAGGTCACTCTGGTCCCCCTCTGGGTGTCACTGTGCCCTAGTGACTGTGAACCCCACTTTGGCCTGACTTGGACCTCCTGACCCTGGTTGCCACCTACGCCAGACCTCGAACTGTTGACACTGGTTCTTTCAAGGGCCTCCCCTGTACCTGGTGATCCTTGTCCCCACCTGCTCCTCAACAGGACGTGGTGACACTAGTCCCAACCGGGGACTCACCTAGACCTGCTTACTGTGTTCCACACCTGGGCCTCAAGTAGACCTGTTGACCATGGTCCCCAAGCCAGCCTCACATGGACCTGTTGCTCTGATCCCCACCGGGCCTCACGTTTACCTTTTAACTCTGGTCCTCATCTGGGCCTCATCTGGACCTAGTGACTCTGGTCCCCACATGGGCTTCACCTGGATCTGGTGACTCTGGTCCCCACCTGGACTTCACGTGGATCTGGTGACTCTGGTCCCCAACTGCACCTCTGCTGGACCTGGTGACTCTCATTCAAACATGGACCTTACCTGGATCTGGTGACTCTGGTCCTCAGTTTGGCCTCAGCCGGACCTGGCATCTCTCGTCCCCACTTTGACCTAACTCAGAACTGCTGAATCTTGCCCCAATTAGGCCGCACCCATACCTGGTGACTCTTGTCCCCAGCTATGCCTCAATTCGACCTGATGAATCTGGTCCTCACGTGGGCCTCTCATGGACCTGCTACTCAGATGGATAGAGTGGCTCTGGTTCCCACATGGGGCTCACCTGATACTGGTGACTGTGGTTTTATTCTATGCCTCACCAGGACCTAGTGATTCTGTACCCCATCTGGGCCTGCATGGTCCTAGTGACTGTGGTCCTCACCCAGGCATCATTGGGACCTGGATACTCTATTCCACATCTCGGACTCACTCTGACCAGGGACCTCTGGTCCCATTCTGGGCCTCAAACTAAACTGGTTACTCTGGTTCCCCCTCTGGGCTTCACCCATACCTGGTGACTCTGGTCACCCCTTTGGCTTCACTTGGGCCTGGTGAATCTCGTCCTTAGCTGGTCCTCACCTGGATCTGGTGAGTGGTCGCCACCTGGCCTCACCTGGACTCGGTGAAACCTGTTGCCACCTGCGCGTCACCTGGACCTTGTGACTGTGGTACCACCTGGAGTTACATGGATCTGGTGGCTCTCGTTCCCATATGGGGCTCTCCTGGACCTGGTTCCTGTGGTCTCCATCTGGCCTCACCTGAAACACAATGACTCTGATCCATATTTGGGCCTCTCCAGAACCTGTTGACTCTGGTCCTTACCTGGGCATCGTTGGGACCTGGATACTCTCTTATATACCTGGGCCTCACGTGGACCTGGTGACTGTGGTCCCACCTGGGCCTCACCTGGACGAGGTGACTGGTTCCCACAGGGACCTCACCTGACCTGGTGACTCAGGTCCTCATATGGGCATCATGGGACCTGGTTTCTCAGATCCACATCGTGGTCTCACCTAGACCTATTGATTCTCGTCCCCCCCTGGGCCTCATCCTGACGTGGTGACTCTGGTCCCCATCTGGATATCACCAGAACCGGGTGACTCTGGTCCCCCTGTGGGACTTCCCCGGAGCTGGGGACACTGGCCCTCAACTGGGCCTCAACAGGACCTGGTGAATCTACTCCTCACTTAGGCCTAGTCTGGACCTTGTGACTCTTCCAACCTCGCATCAATGGGAAATGGTTACTCTGATCCCCACCTGGGCCTCACCTGGACATGATAACAATGCTCCACACTTTGGCCGCAACTGCTCCTGATGACACTGTTCCCCCCACCTAGGCCTCAATCTGGAGCTGGAGACTGTGATCCCCACCTGGGTCTCACCTGGACCTGGTTACTCTCGTTCCCACATGAACCTCACCTGGACCTGGTGACTCAGGTCCTCACGTGGGTCTCTTGGACCTGGTGAATCTGGTCCTTACCTGGTCCTCTCCCGGACCCGGGGACTCTGGTCACCACCTGGGCCTCACCTGAACCTGGTGAATCTGGTCCCCATCTGCGCCTCACCCAGTCCTGGTGACTTTGTTCCCCACCTGGACCTGATTGCTGTGTACTCTTTCTTGGCGTCACCTGAAACTGGTGACTCTGATCCTATCTGCGCGTCACAGAGACCTGGTGACTCTGGTCCTCACCTGGGCACCATTGGTACCTGGTGACTCTGTTCCACACCTGAGCCTCACCTGGATATGATGACTCTGGAACCTCTCTGGGCCTCACCCTGACCTGGTGACTCTGGTCCCCATCTGGATGTCACCTAGACCAGGTGAATATGGTACCCCTCTATGCTCAACTAGACTGGGGGAATCTGGTCCTCAACTGGGCCTCACCGGGACCTAGTGAATATACTCCCCACCTGCGCCTCATCTATACGTGGTGACTCGGGTTCTACCTGGTCATCATCGGGACATGGTTACTCTATTCCCCCCTGGGACTGACCTGATCCTGGTAACTCTGGTCCTGACTTTGGCGTCTTCTCTACTTGGTGACTCTGGCTCCACCTGGGCCTCACCGGTAACTGGTCACTCTGATCCTAAGCATGGCCTCACCTGACCTGGTGACTGTGGTTCCCATCGGGACCTCACCTGGACCTCATGTCTCTGGTCCCACCTGGGCCTCACCAGGACCTGGTGTCTCTGGTACCCACCTGGGTAGCATCAGGATATGGTTACACTGTTCACTAACAGTGACCCAGCCGGACCTATTAACTCTGGTCTTCACCTGGGCCACACCTGGACATGGTGGCACTGGTCCCCTCTTGGATCTCACGTGGACATGGTGATTCAGATCCCTGCCTGGTCCTCACCTGTAACTGGTGATTCTCGTTTCCACATGGACATCATGTGAATCTAGTGGCTGCAGTGTTTGTAGCTTCTCATGTACCTCGTGACTCTGGTCCCCACCAGGGCCTCACCGGGACCTGTTGAGTGTGGTTGCCACCGGCACCTCACCTGGACCTGGTGATTCTGGTCTGCACCTGAGACTACCCTGGATCTGGTGACTGTGGTCCCCACCTGGGCTTCACCTGGATTTGGGTTCTGGTTCCCATCTGGGCCTCACCTGGCCCTTTTGTCCATGGTCCTCAACTGGGCAAAATTGGGCCCCGGTGACTGTGATCCAAACTGGACCTCACCTGGACCAGGTGACTCTTGTCCCACTCTGGGTCTCACCGTGCCCTAGTGACTGTGAACCCCACTTTGGCCTGACTTGGACCTGCTGACCATGGTTGCCACCTGCGCCTGACCTCGAACTGTTGACTCTGGGTCTTTCAAGGGCCTCCCCTGGACATGGTGATCCTGGTGCCCACTTGGGCCTGACCTGGACCTGGTGACGCTTGTCACCACCGGAAACTCACCTGGACCTGCTTACGGTGTTCCACACCTGAGCCTCAAGTAGCCATGTTGACCATGGTCCCCAAGCCGGCCTCACATGGACCTATTGCCTCTGATTCCCACCGGGGCTTCACGTGTACCTGGTAAGTCTGGTCCTCATCTGGGCCTCATCTGGACCTAGCGACTCTGGTCCCCACCTGGGTTTCACCGGGATCTGGTGACTCTGGTCCCCACCTGGACTTCACCTGGATCTGGGGACTCTGGTCCACACCTGGACCTGACCTGCATCTGGTGACTCTGGTCCTCAGTTTGGCCTCACCTGGACCTGGTGTCTCTCGTCCCCACTTTGACCTAACTCAGAACTGCTGAATGTTGCCCCACCTCGGCCGCAACCAGACCTGATAACTCTGGTCCCCAGCCATGCCTCAATTCGACCTGATGAATCTGGTCCTCACGTGGGCCTCACATGGACCTGGGACTCATCTGGATAGAGTGGCTCTGGTTCCCACAAGGGGCTCACCTGATACTGGTGACTGTGGTCTTATTCTATGCCTCACCAGGACGTAGTGATTCTGTTCCCATCTGGGCCTGCATGGCCCTAGTGACTCTGGTCCTCACCCAGGAATCATTAGGACCTGGATACTCTATTCCACACCTGTGCCTCACATTTACCATGGACCACTCGTCCCATTCTGGGACTCAAACTAAACTAGTTACTGGTTCCCCTTTGGGCCTCACACTTACCTGGTAACACTGGTCACCCGTTTGGCTTCACTTGGGCCTGGTGAATCTGGTCCTTAGCTGGTCTCACCTGGATCTGGTGAATGGTCTCCACCTGGGCCTCACCTGGACTTGGTGAATCCTGTTGCCACATGCGCCTCAACTGGACTTGTGACTGTGGACCCACCTGGATCTCACCTGGATCTGGTGGCTCTGGTTCCCATATGGGTCTCTCCTGGACCTGGTTCCTGTGGTCTCCATCTGGCCTCACCTGAAACACAATGACTCTGATCCATATTTGGGCCTCTCCTGCACCTGTTGACTATGGTCCTTACATGGGCATCATTGGGACCTCGATAGTCTCTTATATACCTGGGCCTCACCTGGACCTGGTGACTGTGGTCCCACACGGGCCTCTACTGAATCAGGTGACTTGTACCCACAGGGACCTCACCTGAACCTGGTGACTCAGGTCCTCATATGGGCATCATGGTATCTGGTTTCTCAGTTCCACATCGGGGCCTCACTCGTACTTAGTGATTCTTGTCCCCCTCTAGGCCTCATCCTGACGTGGTGACTCTGGTCCCCACCTGGATATCACCAGAACCGGGTGACTCTGGTCCCCCTCTGGGACTCACCCGGAGATGGGGACACTGGTCCTCAACTGGGCCTCAATAGGACCTGGTGAATCTACTCCTCACTTAGGCATCGTCTGGACCTTGTGACTCTTTTCCCACCTGGCATCAATGGGACATTGTTACTCTGTTCGCCACCTGGGCCTCACCTGGACATGATAACTTTGCTCCACACTTTGGCCTCAACTGGTCCTGATGACTCTGGTTCCCCCACCTAGGCCCCAATCTGGAGCTGGAGACTGTGGTCCCCACCTGGTTCTCACCTGGACCTGGTGACTCTCGTTCCCAGATGAACCACACCTGGACCTGGTGACTGTGGTGTTCTTGTATACTCACATGTACCTGGTGACTCCAGTCCCCACTAGAGCCTCACCTGGATCTGGTGACTCTGGCCCGCCGGTTGGCCTCACCTAGACCTGGTGAGTGGGGTTGCCACCTGGACCTCACCCATACCTGGTAACTCAGGTCCCCACGTGAGCCTCTTGGACCTGGTGAATCTGGCCCTTACCTGGTCCTTTCCCAGACCCGGGGACTGTATCCCCATCTGGGCCTCACCTGGACCTGGTGACCTAGGTCCCCACCTGCACTTCACCTGGTTCTAGTGACTCTGGTCCCCACCTGGACCTCTCCTGGACCTGGTGACTCTCTTTCCAACATGGAGCTCACCTGGATCTGGTGACTCTGGTCCTCAGTTTGGCCTCACCTGGACCTGGTGTCTCTCGTCCCCACTTTGACCTAACTCAGAACTGCTGAATCTTGCCCCACCTAGTCCGCACCCAGACCTGGTGACTCTTGTCCCCAGCTATGCCTCAATTCGACCTGATTAACCTGGTCCTCACGTGGGCCTCACATGGACCTGGGGCTCAGCTGGATAGAGTGGCTCTGGTTCCCACAAGGGGCTAACCTGATACTGTTGACTGTGGTCTTATTCTATGCCTGACCAGGACCTAGTGATTCTGTTCCGCATCTGGGCCTGCATGGCCCTAGTGACTCTGGTCCTCACCCAGGCATCATTGGGAGCTGGATACTCTATCCACACCTGGGCCTCACTTTGACCAGGGACCTCTGGTCCCATTCTCTGCCTCAAACTAAACTGGTTACTCTTGTTCCCCCTGTGGGCCTCACCCTTACCTGGTGACTCTGGTCAACCCTTGGGCTTCACTTGGGCCTGGTGAATCTGGTCCTTAGCATGTCCGCACCTGGATGTGGTGACTGTTCGACCCCTGGGCCTCACCTGGACATGGTGAATCTTGTTGCCACCTGTGCGTCACCTGGACCTTGTGACTGTGGTCCCACCTGAACTCACCTGGATCTGGTGGCTCTGGTTCCCATATGGGGCTATCCTGGACCTGGTTCCTGTGGTCTTCATCTGGACTCACCTGGAACACAATGACTCTGATCCATATTTGGGCCTCTCCTGCACCTGTTGACTCTGGTCCTAACCTGGGGATCATTGCGAACTGGATACTCTCTTATATACCTGGGCCTCACCTCGACCTGGTGACTGTGATCCCACCTGGGACTCACCTGGACGAGTTGACTGGTTCCCACAGGGACCTCACCTGGACCTGGTGACTCAGGTCATCATATGGGCATTATGAGACCTGGTTTCTCAGTTCCACTTCGGGGCCTCACCTGGACCTAGTGATTCTCATCCCCCTCTGGGCCTCACCCTGACGTGGTGACTCGGGTCCCCAGCTGGATATCACCAGAACCGGGTGACTCTGGTCCCCCTCTGGGACTCACCCGGAGCTGGGGACACTGGTCCTCAACTGGGCCTCAAAAGGACCTGGTGAATCTACTCCTCAATTAGGCCTCGTCTGGACCTTGTGACTCTTTTCCCACCTGGCATCAATGGGACATGGTTACTCTGTTCCCCACCTGGGCCTCACCTGGACATGATAACTTTGCTCCACACTTTGGCCTCAACTGGTCCTGATGACTCTGTTCCCCCCCTAGACCTCAATCTGGTCCTGGTGACGGTGGTCCTCACCTTGGGCTCACATGGACCTGGTGACTCTCGTTCCCACATGAACCCCACCTGGACCTGTTGACTGTGGTATTCTTGTAGACTCACATTTACCTGGTGTCTCCGGTCCCCTGTAGAGCCTCACCTGGATCTGGTGACTCTGATCCTATCTGCGCGTCACCCAGACCTGGTGACTCTGCTCCTAACCTGGTCATCATTGGTACCTGGTTACTCTGTTCGACACCTGAGCCTCACTTGGACATGATGACTTGGAACCTGGCTGGGCCTCACCCTGACCTGGTGACTCTGGTCCCCATCTGGTTGTCACCTGGACCAGGTGACTCTGGTACCCCTCTAGGCCTCAACCAGTTCTGGTGCCTCTCGTCCTCCACTGGGCCTCACCTGGACCTAGTGAATAATCTCCATCTGGGCCTCATTTGGACCTGGTGACTCTGGTCCCTACCTGGGCATCATCTGGACATGGTTCCACTGCATGGCCTGCAGGTTGTCCTCATATGAACATGGTAACTCTGGTCCCTACCTGGGCTTCATCGGGTCACAGTTCCTCGGCATGGCCTGCAGGTTGGCCTCACCTTGAACTGGTGAGAGGGTTTGCCACCTGGGCCTCACCCATATATGGTGACACAGGTCCCCATGTGGGCCTTACTTGGACCTGGTGAATCTGGTCCTTACCTGATCCTCACCTGGAACTGGTAACTCTGGTGACCACCTGGGCCTCACCTGTACCTGGTGAATCTGGTCCCCATCTGGGCCTCACCCAGTCCTGGTGATTATGTTCCCCACCTGGACCTGATTGCTGTGGACACTTTCTTGGCCTCACCTGAAACTGGTGACTCTGATCCTATCTGCGCGTCACACAGACCTGGTGACTCTGGTCCTCACCTGCCATGATTGGTACCTGGTGACTCTGTTCCACACTTGAGCCTCACCTGGACATGATGACTCTGGAACCTCTCTGGGCCTCACCCTGACATGGTGACTGTGGTCCCAATCTAGATGTCACCTAGACCAGGTGAATCTGGTACCCCCCTAGGCCTCAACTAGACCGGGGGAATCTGGTCCTCAACTGGGCCTCACCGGGATCTAATGAATATACTCCCCACCTGCGCCTCATCTGGACGTGGCGACTCTGGTTCTCCCTGGGCATCATCGGGACATGGTTACTCTATTACCCACAGGGACTGACCTGATCCTGGTAACTCTGGTCCTGACTTTGGCGTCTTCTCTACCAGGTGACTCTGGTTCCACCTGGGCCTCACCTGTAACTGGTGACTCTGATCCTAAGCATGGCCTCACCTGACCTGGTGACTGCGGTTCCTTTCGGGACCTCACCTGGACCTCATGTCTCTGGTCCCACCTGGGCCTCACCAGGAGCTGTTGTCTCTGGTACCCACCTGCGTAGCATCAGGATATGGTTACACTGTTCACTAACAGTGACCCAGCCGGACATATTAACTCTGGTCTTCACCTGGGCCACACCTGGACATGGTGACACTGGTTCCCACCTGGGTCTCACCTGGACATGGTGAGTCGGATCCCCACGTGGTCCTCACCTGTAACTGGTGATTCTCGTTCCCACATGGACATCATGTGGACATGGTGGCTGCAGTGTTTCTAGCTTCTCATGTACCTCGTGACTCTGGTCCCCACCAGGGCCTCACCGGGACCTGGTGAGTGTGGTTGCCACCTGCACCTAACCTAGACCTGGTGATTCTGGTCTGCACCTGAGACGACCCTGGATCTGGTGACTGTGGTCCCCACCTGGGCTTCACCTGGATTTGGGGACTCCGGTCCCCATATTGGCCTCCCCTGGCCCTGTTGACCATGGTCCTCAACTGGGCAAATTTGGGACCCGGTGAATGTGTTCCACAACTGGACTTCACCTGGACCAGGTGACTCTGGTCCTCCTCTGTGTCTCACCGTGCCCTAGTGACTGTGAACCCCACTTTGGCCTGACTTCGACCTGCTGACCCTGGTTGCCACCTGCACCTGACCTCGAACTCTTGACTCTGGTTCTTTCAAGGGCCTCCACTGTACCTGGTGATCCTGGTCCCCACCTGGACCTCACCTGGACGTGGTGAGTCTTGTCACCACCGGGGACTCAGTGGACCTGGTCACTCTCGTTCCCACATGAACCACACCTGGACCTGGTGACTGTGGTGTTCTTGTAGACTCACATTTACCTAGTCACTCCGGTCCCCACTAGGGCCTCACCTGGATCTGGTAACTCTGGCCTGCAGGTTGGCCTCACCTGGACCTCTTGAGTGGGGTTGCCACCTGGGCCTCACCCATACCTGGTGACTCAGGTCCCCACGTGTGCCTCTTGGACCTGGTGAATCTGGTCCTTACCTGGTCCTCTCCCAGACCCGGAGACTCTCGTCAACACCTGGACCTCACCTGGACCTGGTGAATCTGTTCCCCTTCTGGGCCTCACCCAGTCCAGGTGACTTTGTTCCCCTCCTGGACCTGTTTGTTGTTGACCCTTTCTTGGCCTCATCTGGAACTGGTGACTCTGATCCTATCTGCGCGTCTCCCAGATCTGGTGACTCTGGTCCTCACCTGGGCATCATTGGTACCTGGTAACTCTGTTCCTCACCTGAGCCTCACCTGGACATAATGACTCTGGAACCACTCTGGGCCTCTCCCTGACCTGGTGACTCTGGTCACCATCTGCATGTCACCTGGACGAGGTGATTCTGGTACCCCTCTAGGCATCAGCCAAATCTGGTGACTCTGGTCCTCAACTGGGCCTCACCTGGACCTAGTGAATTTGCTCTATCTGGGCCTCATTTGGACCTGGTGTCTCTGGTCCCTACCTGGGCATCATCGGGACATGGTTCCACTGCATGGTCTGCAGGTTGTCCTCACCTGGACCTGGTAACTCTGTTCGTTACCTGGGCATCATCGGGACATGGTTCCACTGCATGGCCTGCAGGTTGGCCTCACCTGGACCTGGTGAGTGGGGCGGCAAACTGGGCCTCACACATGCATTGTGACACAGGTCCCCACGTGGGTCTCACTTGGACCTGGTGAATCTCTTCCTTACCTGGTCCTCACCCAGAACTGGTAACTCTGGTCACCACCTGGGAATAACCTGGATCTTGTGAATCTGGTCACAATCTTGGCCTCACCCTGTCCTGGTGACTTTGTTCCCCACCTGGAAGTGATTGCTGTGGACACTTTATTGGCCTCACCTGGACCAGGTGACTCTGGTCCCCCTATGGGTCTCACCGTGCCTTAGTGACTGTGAACCCCACTTTGGCCAGACTTGGACCTGTTTACCCTGGTTGCCACCTGCGTCTGACCTTGAACTGTTGACTCAGGTTCTTTCAAGGGCGTCCCCTGGACATGGTGATCCTGTTGCCCACGTGGACCTCACCTGGACCTGGTGACTCTTTTCACCACCGGGAACAAACCTGGACCTGCTTACTGTGTTCCACACCTGGTCCTCTAGTAGACCTGTTGACCATGGTCCCCAAGCCGGCCTCACATGGACCTCTTCCCTCTGATCACCACCGGGGCTTCACGTGTACCTGGGAACTCTGGTCTTCACCTGGGCCTCATCTGGACCTAGTGACTCTGGTCCCCACCTGCGCTTCACCTGGATCTGGTGACTCTGGTCCCCACCTGAACTTCACCTGGATCTGGTGACTCTGGTCCCACCTGGAACTGATCCGCATCTGGTGACTCTGGTCCTCAGTTTGGTCTCACCTGGACCTGGTGTCTCTCATCCCCACTTTGACCTAAATCAGAACTGCTGAATCTTGCCCCACCTAGGCCGCACCCAGACCTGGTGACTCTTGTCCCCAGCTATGCCTTAATTCGACCTGATGAATCTGGTCCTCACGTGGGCCTCACATGGACCTGGGACACAGCTGGATAGAGTGGCTCTGGTTCCCAAAATGGGCTCACCTGATACTGCTGACAGTTGTCTTATTCTATGCCTCACCAGCACCTAGTGATTCTGTTCCCCATCTGGGCCTGCATGGCCCTAGTGACTCTGGTCTTCACCCAGGAATCATTGGGACCTGGATGCTCTATTCCACACCTGGGCCTCACTTTGACCAGGGACCTCTGGTCCCATTATGGGCCTCAAACTAAACTGGTTACTCTGGTTCCCCCTCTGGGCCTCACCATTACCTGGTAACTCTGGTCATCCCATGGGCTTCACTTGGGCCTGGTGAATCTGGTCCTTACCTTGTCCTCACTTGGATCTGGTGACTGGTCGCCACCTGGTCCTCACCTGGACATTGTGAATCCTGTTGCTACCTGTGCCTCACCTGGACCTTGTGACTGTGGTCCCACCTGTAACTCACCTGGATCTGGTGGCTCTGGTTCCCATATGGGGCTCTCCTGGACCTGGATCTTGTGGTTTCCATCTGGCCTCACCTGGAACACAATGACTCTGATCCATATTTGGGCCTCTCCTGGACCTGTTGACTCTGGTCCTAACATGGGGATCATTGGGATCTGGATACGTTCTTATATACCTGGGCCTCACATGGACCTGGTGACTGTGGTCCCACCTGGGCCTCACCTGGACGAGTTGACTGGTTCCAACAGGGACCTCACCCATACCTGGTGACTCAGGTCCCCACGTGGGCCTCTTGGACCTGGTGCATCTGGTACTTACCTGGTCCTATCCCAGACCCAGGGACTCTGGTCACCACCTGGGCCTCACCTGGACCTGGTGAATCTGTTCCCCTTCTGGGCCTCACCCAGTCCAGGTGACTTTGTTCCCCTCCTGGACCTGTTTGTTGTTGACCCTTTCTTGGCCTCACCTGGGACTGGTGACTCTGATCCTATCTGCACGTCACCCAGATCTGGTGACTCTGGTCCTCACCTGGGCATCATGGTACCTGGTGACACTGTTCCTCACCTGAGCCTCACGTGGACATGATGACTCTGGAACCTCTCTGGGCATCTGCCTGACCTGGTGACTCTGGTCCCCATCTGCATGTCACCTGGACGAGGTGATTCTAGTACCCCTGTAGGCATCAACCAGATCTGGTGACTCTGGTCCTCAACTGGGCCTCACCTGGACCTAGTGAATTCGCTCCATCTGGGCTTCATTTGGACCTGGTGTCTCTGGTCCCTACCTGGGCATCATCGGGACATGGTTCCACTGCATGGCTTGCAGGTTGTCCTCACATGGACCTGTCAACTTTGGTCCCTACCTGGGCATCATCGGGACATGGTTTCTCTGGATGGCCTGCAGGTTGTCCTCACCTGGACCTGGTGAGTGGGGTTGCCACCTGGGCCTCACCCATACATGGTGACTCGGGTCCCCAATGGGCGTCTTGCACCTGGTGAATCTGGTTCTTACCTCGTCCTCTCCCACACCCGGAAACTCTGGTCACCACCAGGGACTCACCTGGACTTGGTGAATCTGGTCCCCATCTGGGTCTCACCCAGTCCTGGTGATTTATTCCCCACGTGGACCTGAGTGCTGTGGACTCTTTCTTGGCTTCACCTGGAACTGGTGACTCTGATTCTATCTGCGCATCACCCAGACCTGGTGACTCTGGTCCTCACCTGGGCATCGTTGGTACCTGGTAACTCTGTTCCACACCTGAGCCTCACCTGTACATGATGACTCTGGAAAATCTCTGGGCCTCACCCTGACCTGGTGACTCTGGTCCTCATCTGGATGTCACCTGGACCAGGTGATTCTGGTACCCCTCTAGGCCTCAACCAGATCTGGAGACTCTGGTCCTCAACTGGGACTAACCTGGACCTAGTGAATATGCTCCATCTGGGCCTCATTTGGACCTGGTGACTCTGGTCACTACCTGGGCATCATCGGGACATGATTCCACTGCATGGCCTGAAGGTTGGCCTCACCTGGATCTGTTAACTCTGGTCCCAACCAGGGCATCATCGTGACATGGTTCCTCTGCATGGCCGGCAGGTTGGCCTCACCTGGACCTGGTGAGTGGGGTTGCCACCTGGGTCTCACCCATACCTGGTGACACAGGTCCCCACGTGGGCCTCACGTGGACCTGTTGAATCTTGTCCTTACCTGGTCCTCACCCGGAACTGGTAAGTCTGGTCACCACATGGAAGTCACCTAAACCTGGTGAATCTGATCCCCATCTGGGCCTCACCCAGTCCTGGTGAATTTGTTGCCCACCTGGACCTGATTGCTGTGGACTCCTTCTTGGCCTCACCTGAAACTTGTGACTCTGATCCTAACTGGGCCTCACCCAGATCTGGTGACTCTGGTCCTCACTTGAGGAACATTATGATCTGGATACTCGGTTCCACACCTGAGACTCACCTGGACATGTTGACTCTTAATCCCCTCTGGGCCTCACCCTGACATGGTGACTCTGGTCCCCATCTGGATGTCACCTAGACCAGGTGAATCTGGTACCCCTCTAGGCCTCAACTAGACCTGGCGACTCTGGTCCTCAACTGGGCCTCAGCGAGACCTAATAAACATGCTCCCCACCTGCGCCTCATTTGGACCTGGTGACTCTGGTTCTACCTGGGCATCATCGGGACATGGTTACTCTATTCCCCACTGGGACTGACCTGATCCTTGTAACTCTGGTCCTGACTTTGGCCTCTTCTGTCCCAGGTGAATCTGGCTCCACCTGGGTCTCACCTGTAACTGGAAACTCTGATCCTATGCATGGCCTCACCTGACCTGGTGACTGTGGTTCCCATCGGGACCTCACCTGGACCTCATGTCTCTGGTCCGACCTGGGCCTCACCAGGACCTGGTGTCTCTGGTACCTACCTGGGTAGCATCAGGATATGGTTACACTGTTCACTAACAGTGACCCAGCCGGACCTATTAACTCTGCTCTTCACCTGGGGCACACCTGGACATGGTGATTCTGGTCTGCACCTGAGACTTCCCTGGATCTGGTGACTGTGGTCCCCACCTGGGCTTCACCTTGATTTGGGGAGTCCGGTCCCCATCTGGGCCTCACCTGGCCCTGTTGACCATGGTCCTCAACTGGGCAAAATTGGTACCCGCTGACTGTGTTCCACAACTGGACCTCACCTGGACCAGGTGACTCTGGTCCCCCTCTAGGTGTCACTGTGCCCTAGTGACTGTGAAACTCGCTTTGGCCTGACTTGGACCTGCTGACCCTGGTTGCCACCTGCGCCTGGCCTCGAACTGTTGACTCTGGTTCTTTCAAGGGCCTCCCCTGGACCTGGTGATCCTGGTCCCCACCTGGGCCTCAACTGGACGTGGTGACTCTTGGCACCACCGGGGACTCACCTTGACCTGCTTACTGTGTTCCATACCTGGGCCTCAAGTAGATCTGTTGACCATGGTCCCCAGGCCGGCCTCACATGGACCTGTTGCCTCTGATCATCACCGGTACCTCACGTGTACCTGGTAACTCTGGTCCTCACCTGGGCCTCATCGGGACCTAGTGACTCTGGTCCAAACCTGGGCTTCACCTGTATCTGGTGACTCGGGTCCCCACCTGGACTTCACCTGGATCTGGTGACTCTGGTCCCCACCTGGACCTCTCCCGGACCTGGTGACTCTTTTTCCAACATGGACCTCACCTGGATCTGGTAACTCTGGTCCTCAGTTTGGCCTCACCTGGACCTGGTGTCTCTCGTCCCCACTTGGACCTACTCAGAACTGCTGAATCTTGCCCCACCTAGCCCGCACCCAGAGCTGGTGACTCTTGTTCCCAGCTATGCCTCAATTCGACCTACTGAATCTGGTCCTCACGTGGGACTCACATGGACCTGGGACTCAGCTGCATAGAGTGGCTCTGGTTCCGACAAGGGGCTCACCTGATACTGGTGACTGTGGTCTTATTCTATGCCTCACCAGGACCTAGTGATTCTGTTCCCCATCTGGGCCTCCATGGCCCTAGTGACTCTGGTCCTCACCCAGGCATCATTGGGACCTGGATACTCTATTCCACATCTGGGACTCACTCTGACCAGGGACCTCTGGTCACATTTTTGGCCTCAAACTAAACTGGTTACTCTGGTTCCCCCTCTGGGCCTCACCCTTACCTGGTGACTCTGGTCACCCCTTGGGCTTCATTGGGCTTGGTTTATCTGGTCCTTAGATTCTCCTCACTTGGATCTGGTGACTGATCGCCACCTGGGCCTCACCTGGACTCGGTGAATCCTGTTACCACCTGCGCTTCACCTGGACCTTGTGACTGTGGTCCCACCTCGACCTCACCTGGATCTGGTGGCTGTGGTTCACATATGGAGCTCTCCTGGCCCTGGTTACTGTGGTCTCCATCTAGCCTCACCTGGAACACAATGACTCTGATCCATATTTGGGACTCTCCTGGACCTGTTTACTCTGGTCCTTACCTGGGCATCATTGGGACCTGGATACTCTCTTATATAGCTGGGCCTCACCTGGACCTGGTGAGTGTGGTCCCACCTGGGCCTCACCTGGACGAGGTGACTGGTTCCCACAGGGCCCTCACCTGGACCTGGTGACTCAGGTCCTCATATGGGCATCATGGGACCTGGTTTCTCAGTTCCACATCGGGGCCTCACCTGGACCTAGTGATTCTCGCCCCACTCTGGGCCTCACCCTGATGTGGTGACTCTGGTCCCCACCTGGATACCACCAGAATCGGGTGATTGTGGTCCCCCTCTGGGGCTCACCCGGAGCTGGAGACACTGGTCCTCAACCGGGCCTCAACAAGACATGGTGGATCTACTCCTCACTTAGGCCTCGTCTGAACCTTGTGACTCTTTTCCCACCTGGCATCAATGGGACATGGTTACTCTGTTCCCCATCTGGGCCTCACCTGGACATGATAACTTTGCTCCGCACTTTGGCCTCAACTGGTCCTGATGACTCTGGTCCCCGCACATAGGCCTCAATCTGTACCTGGTGACTGTGGTCCCCACCTGGGTCTCACCGGGACCTGATGACTCCGGTTCCCACATGAAACACACCTAGACCTGGTGACTGTGGTGTTCTTGGAGACTCACATTTACCTGGTGACTGCAGGCTCCACTAGGGCCTCACCTGGATCTGGTGACTCTGGCCTGCATGTTGGCCTCACCTGGACCTGGTGAGTGGGGTTGCCACCTGGGCCTCACCCATACCTGGTGACTCAGGTACCCAAGTGGGCCTCTTGGACCTGGTGAATCTGGTCCTTACCTGGTCCTCTCCCGGAACTAGGGGTTCTGGTCACCACCTGGGACTCACCTGGACCTGGTGAATCTGGTCCCCATCTGGGTCTCACCCAGTCCTGGTGATTTGTTCCCTAACTGCACCTGATTGCTATGGACTCTTTCTTGGCCTCACCTGGAATGGTGACTCTGATACTATCTGCGCATCACCCAGACTTGGTGACTCTGGTCCTCACCTGGGCATCATTGGTACCTGGTGACTCTGTTCCACACCTGAGCCTCACCTGGACATGATGACTCTAGAAACTCTCTAGGCCTCACCCTGACCTGGTGACTCTGGTCCCCATCTGGATGTCAAATGTACCAGGTGATTCTGGTACCCCTCTAGGCCTCAACCAGATCTGGAGACTCTGGTCCTAAACTGGGCCTTACCTGGGCTTAGTGAATATGCTCCATCTGGGACTCATTTGGACCTGGTGACTCTGGTCCCTACCTGGGCATCATCGGGACATGGTTCCACTGCATGGCCTGCAGGTTGGCCTCACCTGGATCTGGTAACTCTGGTCCCAACCTGGGCATCATCGGGACATGGTTCCTCTGCATGGCCTACAGGTTGGCCTCACCTGGACCTGGGGAGTGGGGTTGCCACCCTGGCCTCACCCATACCTGGTGACACAGGTCCCCACGTGGACCTCACTTGGACCTGTTTATCGTGTACTTACCTGGTCCTCACCCGGAAGTGGTAAGTCTGGTCGCCACCTGGAAATCACCTGGACCTGGTGAATCTGGTCCCCATCTGGGCCTCTCGCAGTCCTGGTTAATTTGTTGCCCACCAGGAACTGATTGCTGTGGACTCCTTCTTGGCCTCACCTGAAACTTGTGACTCTGAACCTAACTGGGCCTCACCCATATCTGTTGACTCTGGTCCTCACCTGAGGACCATTATGATCTGAATACTCTGTTCCACACCTGAGCGTCACCTGGACATGATGACTCTGGATCCACTCTGGGCCTCAGCCTGACATGGTGACTCTGGTCCCCTTTTGGTTGTCACATAGACCAGGTGAATCTGGGACTCCTGTAGGCCTCAACTAGACCTGGTGACTCTGGTCCTCAACTGGGCCTTTCCGGGACCTAGTAAACATGCTCCCCACATGCGCCTCATCTGGACTTGGTGACTCGGGTTCTACCTGGGCATCATTGGGACGTGGTTACTCTATTCCCCACTGGGACAGACCTGATCCTGGTAACTCTGGTCCTGACTTTGGCCTCTTCTGTCCCAGATGACTCTGGCTCCACCTGGGCCTCACCTCTAACTGGTGACTCTGATCCTAAGCATGGCCTCACCTGACATGGTGACTGTGGTTCCCTTCGGGACCTCACCGGGACCTCATGTGTCTGGACGCATCTTGGCCTCACCAAGCCCTGGTGTCTCTGGTATCCACCTGGGTAGCATCAGGATATGGTTACACTGTTCACTAACAGTGACCCAGCCGGACCTATTAACTCTGGTCTTCACCTGGGCCACACCTGGACATGGTGACACTGGTTCCCACCTGGGTCTCACCTGGACATGGTGAGTCGGATCCCCACCTGGTCCTCACCTATACCTGGTGATTCTCGTTCCCACATGGACATCATGTGGACCTGGTGGCTGCAGTGTTTCTAGCTTCTCATGTACCTCGTGACTCTGGTCCCCACCAGGGCAACACCGGGACCTGGTCAGTGTGGTTGCCACCTGCACCTCACCTGGACCTGGTGATTCTGGTCTGCACCTGAGACTACCCTGGATCTGGTGACTGTGTTCCCCACCTGGGCTTAACCTGGATTTGGGGACACCGGTCCCCATCTGGGCCTCACCTGGCCCTGTTGACCATGGTCCTCAACTGGGCAAAATTGGACCCGGTGACTGTGTTCCACAACTGGACCTCACCTGGACCAAGTGACTCTGGTCCCCCTCTGGGTCTCACCGTGCCCTAGTGATCGTGAAACCCACTTTGGCCTGACTTGGACCTGCTGACCCTGGTTGCCACCTGCGCCTGACCTCGAACTGTGGACTCTGGATCTTTCAAGGTCCTCCCCTGTACCTTGTGATCCTGATCCCCACCTGGGCCTCACCTGGACGTGGTGACACTTGTCACCACCGGGGACTCACCTGGACCTGCTTACTATGTTCGACACCTGGGCCTCATGTAGACCTGTTGACCATGGTCCCAAACAGGCCTCATATGGACATGTTGCCTCTGATCCCCACCGAGTCTCACGTGTACCTGGTAACTCTGGTCCTAACCTGGGCCTCATCTGGACCTAGTGACTCTGGTCCCCACCTGGGCTTCACCTGAATCTGGTGACTCTGGTCCCCACCTGGACTTCACGTGGATCTGGTGGCTCTGGTTCCCACCTGGACTTCACCAGGATCTGGTGACTCTGTTCCCCACCTGTACCTCTCCTGGACCTGGTGACTCTCTTTCCAACATGGACCTAACCTGGATCTGGGGACTCTGGTCCACACCTGGACCTGACCTGCATCTGGTGACTCTGGTCCTCAGTTTGGCCTCACCTGGATCTGGCATCTCTCGTCCCCACTTTGACCTAACTCAGAACTGCTGAATCTTGCCCCACCTCGGCCGCAACCAGACCTGGTGACTCTTGTCCCCAGCTATGCCTCAATTCGACCTGATGAATCTGGTCCTCACGTGGGCCTTACATGGACCTGGGACTCAGCTGGATAGAGTGGCTCTGGTTCCAACAACGGGCTCACATGATACAGCTGACTGTGGTCTTATTCTATGCCTCAACTGGTCCTAGTGATTCTGTTCCTATCTGGACCTGCATGGCCCTAGTGACTCTGGTCCTCACCCAGGAATCATGAGGACCTGGATACTCTATTCCACACGTGTGCCTGACATTGACCATGGACCTCTCCTCCCATTCTGGGACTTAAACTAAACTAGTTACTGGTTCCGCTTTGGGCCTCACCCTTTCCTGGTAACTCTGGTCACCAGTTTGGCTTCACTTGGGCCTGGTGAATCTGGTCCTTAGCTGGTCTCACCTGTATTTGGTGAATGGTCTCCACCTGGGCCTCACCTGCACTTGGTGAATCCTGTTGCCACCTGCGCCTCACCTGCACCTTGTGACTGTGGTCCCACCTGGATCTCACCTGGATCTGGTGGCTCTGCTTCCCATATGGGGCTCTCCTGGACCTGGTTCCTGTGGTCTCCATCTGGCCTCACCTGGAACACAATGACTCTGATCCATATTTGGGCCTCTCCTGGACCTGTTGATTCTGGTCCTTACCTGGGCATCATTGGGACCTGGATACTCTCTTATATACCTGGGCCTCACCTGGACCTGGTGACATTGGTCCCACCCGGGCCTCTACTGGATGAGGTGACTGGTTCCCACAGGGACCTCACCTGGACCTGGTGACTCAGGTCCTCATATGGGCATCATGGTACCTGGTTTCTCAGTTCCACATTGGGGCCTCAACTGTACCTAGTGATTCTCGTCCCCCTCTGGGCCTCACCCTTACGTGGTGACTCTGGTCCCCACCTGGATATCACCAGAACCGGGTGACTCTGGTCCCCCTCTGAGACTCACCCGGAGATGGGGACACTGGTCCTCAACTGGGCCTCAATAGGACCTGATGAATCTACTCCTCACTTAGGCATCGTCGGGACCTTTTGACTCTTTTCCCACCTGGCATCAATGGGACATTGTTACTCTGTTCCCACCTGGGCCTCACCTCGATATGATAACTTTGCTCCACTCTTTGGCCTCAACTGGTCCTGATGACTCTGGTCCCCCACCTAGGCCTCAATCTGGACCTGGTGACTGTGGCCCCACCTGGGTCTCACCTGGACCTGGTGACTCTCGTTCCCAGATGAACCACACATGGACCTGGTGACTGTGGTGTTCTTGTATACTCACATATACCTGGTGACTCCAGTCCCCACTAGGGCCTCAGCTGGATCTGGTGACTCTGGCCCGCCGGTTGGCCTCACCTAGACCTGGTGAGTGGGGTTGCCACTAGGCCTCACACATAGCTGGTGACTCAGGTCCCCACGTGAGCCTCTTGGACCTGGTGAATCTGGTCCTTACCTGGTCCTTTCCCAGACCCGGGGACTCTATCCCCACCTGGGCCTCACCTGGACCTGGTGAATCTGGTCCCCATCTGGGTCTCACCCAGGTCTGGTGACTTTGTTCCCCACCTGGACCTGATTGCTGTGAACTCTTTCTTGGCCTCACCTGCAACTGGTGACTCTGATCCTATCTGCGCCTCATCCAGACCTGGTGACTCAGGTCCTCACTTGGGCATCATTGGTACCTGGTGACTCTCTTCCACACCTGAGCCTCACCTGGACCCGATGACTCTGGAACCCCTCTGGGCCTCCCCCTGACCTGGTGACTCTGGTCCCCATCTGGATATCACCTGGACCAGGTGATTCTGGTACCCTTCTAAGACTCAGGTAGATATGGTGAAACTGGTCCTCAACTGGGCCTCACCTGGACCTAGTGAATATGCTACATCTGGGCCTTATTTGGACGTGGTGACTCTGGTCCCTACCTGGGCATCATCGGGACATGGTTCCACTGCATGGCCTGCAGATTGGCCTCAACTGGACCTGGTAAATCTGGTCCCTACCTGAGCATCACCGGGACATGGTTCCTCTGCATGGCCTGCAGGTTGGCCTCACCTGGACCTGGTGAGTGTTATGGCCACCTGGGCCTCACCCATACCTGGTGACTCAGGTTCCCACGTGGGCCTCTTGGACCTGGTGAATCTGGTCCTTACCTGGTCCTTTCCCAGAACGGGGACTCTGGTCACCACCTGTGCCTCACCTGGACCTGGTGAATCTGGTACCGCTCTAGGCCTCAACAAGTTCTGGTGACTCTGATCCTATCTGCGAGACACCCAGACCTGGTGACTCTGTTCCTCACCTGGGCATCATTGGGACCTGGTGACTCTGTTCCACACCTGAGCCTCACCTGGACATGATGACTCTGGAACCACTCTGGGCCTCACCCTGACCTGGTGACTCTGGTCCCCATGTGGATGTCACCTGGACCAGGTGATTCTGGTACCCTTCTAGGCCTCAACAAGATCTGGTGACTCTGGTCCTCAACTGGGCCTCACTTGGACCTAGTGAATATGCACCATCTGGGCCTCTTTTGGACCTGGTGACTCTGGTCCCTACCTGGGCATCATCGGGACATGGTTCCACTGCATGGCCTGCAGGTTGGCCTCACTTGGACCTGGTAAGTCTGGTCCCTACATGGTCATCATCGGGACATGGTTCCTCTGCACGGCCTGCAGGTTGGCCTCACCTGGACCTTGTCAGTGGCGTTGCCACCTGGAACTCACCTATGCCTGGTGACACAGGTCCCCACGTGAGCCTCACTTGGACCTGGTGAATCTTGTCCTTACCTTGTCCTCACCCGGAACTGGTAAGTCTGGTCACCACCTGGATATCACCAGGACCTTGTGTATCTGGTCCCCATCTACGCCTCACCCAGTCCTGGTGACTTTGTTCCCCACCTGGACCTGATTTCTGTGGATTCCTTCTTGGCCTCACCTGGAACTGGTGACTCTGGTCCCCACCTGGACCTCTCCTGGACCTGGTGACTTTCTTTCAAACATGGACCTCACATGGATCTGGTGACTCTGGTACTCAGTTTGGCCTCACCTGGAACTGGCGTCTCTCGTCCCCACTTTGACCTAACTCACAACTGCTGAATCTAGCCCAACTTAGGCTGCACCCAGACTGGTGACTTTTGACCCCAGCTATGCCTCAATTCGACCTGATGAATCTGGTCCTCACGGGAGCCTCACCTGGACCTTGCACTCAGCTGGATAGAGTGGCTCTGGTTCCCGCAAGGGGCTCAGCTGATACTGCTGACTGTGGTCTTATTGTATGCCTCACCAGGACCTATTGATTCTGTTCCCCATCTGGGCCTGCATGGCCCAGTGACTCTGGTCCTCACCTAGGCATCATTGGGTGATGGACCCAATGATCCTCACCCTGGATACTCTATTCCACACCTGGGCCTCACTTTGACCAGGGACCTCTGGTCCCATTCTGGGCCTCAAACTAAACTGGTTACTCTGGTTCCCCCTCTGGGGCTCACCCTTACCTGGTGACTCTGGTCACCCTTTGGGCTGCACTTCAGCGTAGTGAATCTGGTCCTTAGCTTGTCCGCGCCTGGAAGTGGTGACTGGTCGCCACCTGGGCCTCACCTGGACTTGGTGAATCCTGTTACCACCTGCGCCTCACCTGGACCTTGTAACTGTGGTCCCACCTGGACCTCACCTGGATCTGGTGGCTCTGGTTCCCATATGGGGCTCTCCTGGACCTGGTTCCTGTGGTCTCCATCTGGTCTCACCTGGAACACAATGACTCTGATCCGTATTTGGGTCTCTCCTGGACCTGTTGACTCTGGTCCTTACCTGGGCATCATTGGGACCTCGATACTCTCTTATATACCTGGGCCTCACCTGTACCTGGTGACTGTGGTCCCACCTGGGCGTCACCTGGACGAGGTGACTGGTTCCCACAGGGACCTCACCTGGACCTGGTGACTCAGGTCCTCATATGGGCATCATGGGACCTGGTTTCTCAGTTCCACATCAGGCCTCACCTGGAGCTAGTGATTCTCGTCCCTCTCTGGGCCTCATCCTGACGTGGTGACTCTGGTCCCCACCTGGATATCACCAGAACCGGGTGACTCTGGTCCCCCTCTGAGACTCACCGGAGCTGTGGACACTGGTCCTCAACTGGGCCTCAACAGGACCTGATGAATCTACTCTTCACATAGGCCTCGTCTGGAACTTGTGACTCTTTTCCCACCTGGCATCAATGGGACATGTTTACTCTGTTCCCCACCTGGGCCTACCTGGACATGATAATTTTGCTCCACGTTTGGCCTCACCTGGTCCTGATGACTCTGGTCCCCCCACCTAGGCCTCAATCTAGACCTGGTGACTGTGGTCCCCACTGGGTCTCAACTGGACCTGGTGACTCTCGTTCCCACATGAACCACACCTGGACCTGGTGACTGTGGTGTTCTTGTAGACTCACATTTACCTGGTGACTCCGGTCCCCACTAGGGCCTCACCTGGATCTGGTGACTCTGGCCTGCAGGTTGGCCTCACAAGGACTTGGTGAGTGGGGTTGACACCTGGGAGTCACCCATACCTGGTGACTCAGGTCCCCACGTGGGCCTCTTGGACCTGGTGAATCTGGTCCTTACCTGGCCTCTCCCAGACCCAGGGACTCTGGTCACCACCTGGGCCTCAACTGGACCGCGTGATTCTGGTCCCCATCTGGGATTAACCCAGTCCTGGTGACTTTGTTCCCCACCTGGACCTGATTGCTGTGGACTCTTTCTTGGCCTCACCTGGAACTGGTGACTCTGATCGTATCTGCGCGTCACCCAGACCTGGTGACTCTGGTCCTCACCTGGGCATCATTGGTACCTGGTGCCTCTGTTCCACACCTGATCCTCACCAGGACATGATGACTCTGGAACCTCTCTGGGCCTCCCACTGACCTGGTGACTCTGGTCCCCATCTGGATGTCACGTGGACCAGGTGATTCTGGTACCCCTCTAGGACTCAACCAGATCTGGTGACTGTGATTGTCAACTGGGCGTCAACTGGACCTAGGGAATATGCTCCATCTGGGCCTCATTTGGACCTGGTGATTCTGGGCCCTACCTGGGCATCTTCGGGATATGGTTCCACTTCTTGGCCTGCAGGTTGGACTCACCTGGACCTGGTATTTCTGGTCCCTACCTGGGCATCATCGGGACATTGTTCCTCTACATGGCCTGCAAGTTGGCCTCAGCTGGACCTGGTGAGTGGGGTGGCCACCTGGGCCTCACCCATACCTGGTGACTCAGGTTCCCACGTGGGCCTCTTGGACTTGGTGAATCTGGTCCTTACCTGGTCCTCTCCCAGAACGGGGAATCAGGTCCCCACCTGGGCCTCACATGGAACTGGTGAATCAGGCACCCCTCTAGGCCTCACCCAGTCCTGGTGACTTTGTTCTCCCCTGGACCTGATTGCTGTGGTCCTCTTCTTGGCCTCACCTGGAACTGGTGAATCTGAACATCACTGGGCCTCACCCAGATCTGGTGACTCTGGTCCTCACCTGTGGATGATTATGACCTGGATACTCTGTTCCACAACTGAGCCTCACCTGGACATTTTGAGTCTGGATCCCCTCTGGGCCTCAACCTGACATGGTGACTCTGGTCCCCTTCTGGGCCTCACCCAGTCCTTGTGACTTTGTTCCCCATCTGGACCTGATTGCTGTGGACTACTTCTTTGCTTCACCTGGAACTGGTGACTCTGCTCCTACCTGGGCCTCACCCAGTTCTGTTGACTCTGGTCCTCACCTGTGGACCATTATGACCTGAATACTCTGTTCCACTCCTGAACCTCACCTGGACATGAAGACTCTGGATCCTATCTGGGCCTCACCCTGACATGGTGACTCTGGTCCCCATCTGGATGTCACCTACACCAGGTGAATCTGGTACCCCTCTAGGCCTCAACTAGACCTGGTGCCTCTGTCCTCAACAGGGCCTCACCGGGACCTCGTGAATATGCTCCCCACCTGCGCCTCATCTTGACCTGGTGACTCTGGTTCTACCTGGGCATCATCGGGACATGGTTACTCTATTCCCCACTGGGACTGACCTGATACTGGTAACTCTGGTCCTGACTTTGCCCTCTTCTGTACCAGGCGACTCTGGCTCCACATGGGCCTCACCTATAACTGGTGACTCTGATCTTAAGCATGGCCTCACCTGACTTGGTCACTGTGGTTCCCATCGGGACCTCACCTGGACCTCATGTCTCTGGTCCCACCTGGGCCTCACCAGGACCTGGTGTCTCTGGTACCCACCTGGGTAGCATCAGGAGATGGTTACAGTGTTCACTAACAGTGACCCTGCCGGAACTCTTAACTCTGGTCTTCACCTGGGCCACACCTGGACATGGTGACACTGGTTCTCACCTGGGTCTCACCTGGACATGGTGAGTCGGATCCCCGCCTGGTCCTCACCTGTAACTGGTGATTCTCCTTCCCTCATGGACATCATGTGGACCTGGTGGCTGCAGTATTTCTACCTTCTCATGTACTTCGTGACTCTGGTCCCCACCAGGACCTCACCGGGTCCTGGTGAGTGTGGTTGCCACCTGCACCTCACCTGGACCTGGTGATTCTGGTCTGCACCTGAGACTACCCTGGATCTGGTGACTCTGGTCCCCACCTGGGCTTCACCTGGATTTGGGGACTCCGGTCCCCATCTGGGCCCCACCTGGCCCTGTTGACCATGGTCCTCAACTGTGTAAATTGGGACCCGGTGAATGTGTTCCTCAACTGGACCTCACCTAACCAGGTGACTCTGGTCCTCCTCTGGGTCTCACCGTGTCCTAGTGACTGTGAACCCCACTTTGGCCTGACTAGGACCTGCTGACCCTGGTTGCCACCTGCGCCTGACCTCGAACTGTTGACTCAGGTTATTTCAAGGGCCTTTCCTGTACCTGGTGATTCTGGTCCCCACCTCGGCGTCACCTGGACCTGGTGACTCTTGTCACCACCGGGGATTCACCTGGACCTGCATACTCTGTTCCACATCTTGGCCTCCAGTAGACCTGTTTACCTTGGTCCCCAAGACGGCCTCACATGGACATGATGACTCTGGAACCTCTCTGGGTCTCACACTGACCTGGTGACTCTGGTCTCCATCTGGATGTCACCTGTACCAGGTGATTCTGGTACCCCTCTGGGCCTCAACCAGATCTGTTGACTCTGGTCCTCAACTGGGTCTCAACGGTACCTAGTGAATATGCTCCATCTGGGCCTCATTTGGACCTGGTGACTCTGATTCTACCTGGGCATCATTGGGACATGGTTACTGTATTACCCACTGGGAGTGACCTGATCCTGGTAACTCTGGTCCTGACTTTGGCCTCTTCTGTACCAGGTGTCTCTGGCTCCACATGGGCCTCACCTGTAACTGGTGACTCTGATCCTAAGCATGGCCTCACCTGACCTGGTGACTGTTGTTCCCATCGGGAAGTAAACTGGACCTCATTTCTCTGGTCCCACCTGGGCCTCACCTGGACCTGGTGTCTCTGGTACCCCCCTCGTAGCATCAGCATATGGTTACACTGTTCACTAACAGTGACTCAGCCGGAACTCTTAGCTCTGGTCTTCACCTGGGCCACACCTGGACAAGGTGACAGTGGTTCACACCTGGGTATCACCTGGACATGGTGAGTCGGATACCCACCTAGTCCTCAACTGTAACTGGTTATTCTCGTTCCCACATGGTCATCATGTGGACCTGGTGGCTGCAGTATTTCTAGCTTCTCATGTACCTCGTCACTCTGGTCCCCACTAGGACCTCACCGGATCCTGGTGAGTGTGGTTGCCACCTGCACCTCACCTGGACCTGGTGATTCTGGTCTGCACCTGAGACTACCCTGGATCTGGGGACTGTGGTCCCCACCTGGGCTTCACCTGGATTTGGGGACTCCGGTCCCCATCTGGGCCTCACCTGGCCCTGTTGACCATGGTCCTCAACTGGGTAAATTGGGACCCGGTGACTTTGTTCCACAACTGGACCTCACCTGACCAGGTGACTCTGGTCCCCCTCTGGGTCTCACCGTGTCCTAGTGACTGTGAACCCCACTTTGGCCTGACTTGGACCTGCTGACCCTGGTTGCCACCTGCGCCTGACCTCGAACTGTTGACTCTGGTTCTTTCCAGGGCCTCCCCTGGACATGGTGATCCTGGTCCACACCTCGGCCTCACCTGGACGTGGTGACTCTTGTCACCCCGGGAAGTCACCTGGACCTGCTTACTGTGTTCCACACCTTGGCTCCAGTAGACCTGTTTACCATGGTCCCCAAGACGGCCTCACATGGACCTGTAGCCTCTGATCCCCACCGGGGCTTCACGGGTACCTGGTACCTCTGGTCCTCATCTGGGTCTCATCTGGACCTAGCGACTCTGGTCCCCACCTGGGCTTCACCTGGATCTGGGGACTCTGGTCCACACCTGGACCTGACCTGCATCTGGTGACTCTGGTTCTCAGTTTGGCCTCACCTGGATCTGGCATCTCTCGTCCCCACTTTGACCTAACTCAGAACTGCTGAATCTTGCCCCACCTAAGCCCCACCCAGACCTGGTGACTCTTGTCCCCACATATGCCTCAATTCGACCTGATTAATCTGGTTGTCACGTGGGCCTCACATGGACCTGGGACTCAGGTGGATAGAGTGGCTCTGGATCCCACAAGGGGCTCACCTGATACTGGTGACTGTGGTCTTATTCTATGCCTCACCAGAACCTAGTGATTCTGTTCCGCATCTGTGCATGCATGGCCCTAGTGACTCAGGTCCACATCCAGACATCATTGGGACCTGGATACTCTATTCCACACCTGGGCCTCACTTTGACCAGGGACCTCTGGTCCCATTCTGGGCCTCAAACTAAACTGGTTACTCTGGTTCCCCCTCTGGGCCTCACCTTTACCTGGTGACTCTGGTCAACCTTTGGGCTTCACTTGGGCCTGGTGAATCTGGTCCTTAACAGGTCCACACCTGGATGTGGTGACTGTTCGTCCCCTGGGCCTCACCTGGACATGGTGAATCTTGTTGCCACCTGTGCGTCACCTGGACCTTGTGACTGTCGTCCCACCTGGAACTCACCTGGATCTGGTGGATCTGGTTCCCATATGGGGCTCTCCTGGACCTGGTTCCTGTGGTCTCCAAATGGACTCACCTGGAACACAATGACGCTGATCCATATTTGGGCCTCTCCAGGACCTGTTGATTCTGGTCCTAACCTGGGGATCATTGCGAACTGGATACTCTCTTATATACGTGGTCCTCACCTGGACCTGGTGACTGTGGTCCCACCTGGGCCTCACCTGGACGAGTTGACTGGTTCCAACAGGGACCACACATGGACCTGGTGACTCAGGTCATCATATGGGCATTATGGGACCTGGTTTCTCAGTTCCACATCGGGGCCTCAACTGGACCTAGTGATTCTCATCCCCCTCTGTGCCTCACCCTGACGTGGTGACTCTGGTCCCCAGCTGGATATCACCAGAACCGGGTGACTCTGGTCCCCCTCTGGGACTCACCGGGAGCTGGGGACACTGGTCCTCAACTGGGCCTCAACATGACCTGGTGAATCTACTCCTCACTTAGGCCTCTTCTGGACCTTGTGACTCTTTTCCCACCTGGCATCAATGGGACATGGTTACTCTGTTCCCCACCTGGGCCTCACCTGGACATTATAACTTTGCTCCACACTTTGGCCTCAACTGATCCTGATGATTCTGGTCCCCTCACCTAGGCCTCAATCTGGACCTGGTGACTGTGGTCCCCATCTCGGTCTCACCTGGACCTGTGACTCTCATTCCCACATGAACCACACCTGGACCTGATGACTGTGGTGTTCTTGTAGTCTCACATTTACCTGGTGTCTCCGGTCCCCACTAAGGCCTCACCTGGATCTGGTGACTCTGATCCTATCTGTGCGTCACTCAGACCTGGTGACTCTGGTCCTAACCTAGGCATCATTGGTACCTGGTAACTTTGTTCGACACCTGAGCCTCACCTGGACATGATGACTCTGGAACTTGGTTGGGCCTCACCCTGACCTGGTGACTCTGGTCCCCATCTGGATGTCACCTGGACCAGGTGTTTCTGGTACCCCTCTAGGCCTCAACCAGTTCTTATGCCTCTGGTCCTCAAATGGGCCACACCTGGACCTAGTGAATATGCTCCATCTGGGCCTGATTTGGACCTGGTGACTCTGGTCCCTACCTGGGCATCATCGTGACATGGTTCCACTGCATGGCCTGCAGGTTGGCCTAACATGAATTTGGTAACTCTGGTCCCTACCTGGGCATCATCGGGTCACGGTTCCTCGGCATGGCCTGCAGTTTGGCCTCACCTGGACGTGGAGAGTCGGGTTGTCACCTGGGCCTCACCCATGCTTGGTGACACAGGTACCACGTGGGCCTCACTTGGACCTGGTGAATCTGGTCCTTACCTTGTAATCACCCGGAACTGGTAACTCTTGTCACCACCTGGGAATCACCTGGACCTGGTGAATCTGGTCCCCATCTGGGCCTAACCCAGTCCTCGTGACTTTGTTCCCCACCTGGACCTGATTTCTGTGGACTCCTTCTTGGCCTCACCTGGAACTGGTGACTCTGATCCTAACTGGGCCTCACACAGATCTGGTGACTCTGTTCCACACCTGTGGACCATTATGACCTGGATACTCTGTTCCCCACCTGGGCCTCACTTGGACATGATAACTTTGCTCCACACTTTGGCCTCAACTGGTCTTGATGACTCTTGTCCCCCCATTAAGCCTCAATCTGGACCTGGTGACTGTGGTCCCCACCTGGGCTTCACCTGGATGTTGGGCTCTCGTTCCCATCTGAGCCTCACCTGGCCCTGTTGACCATGGTCCTCAACTGGGCAAAATTGGGACTCGGTGACTGTGATCCACAACTGGACCTCACCTGGACCAGGTGACTCTGGTCCCCCTCTGGGTCTCACCGTGCCCTAGTGACTGTGAACCCCACTTTGGCCTGACTTCGACCTCCTGACCATGGTTGCCACCTGCGCCTGACCTCGAACTGTTGACTCTGGTTCTTTCAAGGGCCTCCCCTGGACGTGGTGATCCTGGTGGCCACATGGGCCTGACCTGGACCTGGTGACTCTTGTCACCACCGGGAACTCACCTGGACCTGCTTACTGTGTTCCACACCTGGGCCTCAAGTAGACCTGTTGACCATGGTCCCCAAGCCAGACTCACATGGACATGTTGCCTCTGATCCCCACCGGGGCTTCACGTGTACCTGGTAACTCTGGTCCTCATCTGGGTCTCATCTGGACCTAGCGACTCTGGCCCCTACCTGGGCTTCACCTGGATCTGGTGACTCTGGTCCCACCTGGACTTCACCTGGATCTGGGGAGTCTGGTCCACACCTGAACCTGACCTGCATCTGGTGACTCTGGTCCTCAGTTTGGCCTCACCTGGATCTGGCATCTCTCGTCCCCACTTTGACCTAACTCAGAACTGCTGAATCTTGCCCCACCTAGGCCGCACCCAGACTTGGTGACTCTTGTCCACAGCTATGCCTCAATTCGACCTGATGAATCTGCTCCTCACGTGGGCCTCACATGGACCTGGGACTCAGCTGGATAGAGTGGCACTGGTTCCCACAAGGGGCTCACCTGATATAGCTGACTGTGGTCTTATTCTATGCCTCACCTGGTCCTAGTGATTCTGTTCCCATCTGGGCCTGCATGGCCCTAGTGACTCTGGTCCTCACCCAGGAATCATTAGGACCTGGATACTCTATTCCACACGTGTGCCTCACATTGACCATGGACCTCTCGTCCCATTCTGGGACTCAAACTAAACTAGTTACTGGTTCCCCTTTGGGCCTCACCCTTACCTGGTAACTCTGGTCACCCGTTTAGCTTCACTTGGGCCTGGTGAATCTGGTATTAAATGGTCTCACCTGGATCTGGGGAATGGTCTCCACCTGGGCCTCACTTGGACTTGGTGAATCCTGGTACCACATGCGCCTCAACTGGACCTTGTGACTGTGGTCCCACCTGGATCTCACCTGGATCTGGTGGCTCTGGTTCCCATATGGGTCTCTCCTGGACCTGATTCCTGTGGTCTCCATCTGGCCTCACCTGGAACACAGTGACTCTGATCCATAATTGGGCCTCTCCTGCACCTGTTGACTATGGTCCTTACATGGGCATCATTGGGACCTCGATACTATCTTATATACCTTGGCCTCACCTAGACCTGGTGACTTTGGTCCCACACGGGCATCTACTGGATCAGAAGACTGGAACCCACAGGGACCTCACCTGGACCTGGTGACTCAGGTCCTCATATGGGCATCATGGGACCTGGTTTCTCAGTTCCACATCGGGGCCTCACCTGTAGCTAGTGATTCTCGTCCCCCTATGGACCTCATCTTGACGTGGTGACTCTGGTCCCCACCTGGATATCACCAGAACCGGGTGACTCTTGTCCCCCTCTGGGACTCTCCCGGAGATGGGGACACTGGTCCTCAACTGGGCCTCAATAGGACCTGGTGAATCTACTCCTCACTTAGGCATCGTCTGGACCTTGTGACTCTTTTCCCACCTGGCATCAATGGGACATTGTTACTCGGTTCCCCACCTGGGCCTCACCTGGACATGATAACTTTGCTCCACTCTTTGGCCTCAACTGGTCCTGTTGACTCTGATTCCCCCACCTAGGCCTCAATCTGGACCTGGTGACTGTGGTCCCCACCTGGGTCTCACCTGGACCTGGTGACTCTCGTTCCCAGATAAACCACACCAGTCCCTGGTGACTGTGGTGTTCTTGTATACTCACATGTACCTGGTGACTCCAGTGCCCACTAGGGCCTCACCTGGATCTGGTGACTCTGGCCCGCCAGTTGGCCTCACCTAGACCTGGTGAGTGGGGTTGCCACCTGGACCTCACCCATACCTGGTGACTCAGGTCCCGACGTGAGCCTCTTGGACCTGGTGAATCTGGTCCTTACCTGGTCCTTTCCCAGACCCGGGGACTCTATCCCCACCTGGGCGTCACCTCGACCTGGTGAATCTGGTCCCCTTCTGGGTCTCACCCAGGTCTGGTGACTTTCTTCCCCACCTGGACCTGATTGCTGTGAACTCTTTCTTGGCCTCACCTGCAACTGGTGACTCTGATCCTATCTGCGCCTCACCCAGATCTGGTGACTCTGGTCCTCACTTGGGCAACATTGGTACCTGGTGACTCTCTTGCACACCTCAGCCTCACCTGGATCCGATGACTCTGGTACCACTCTGGGCCTCCCCCTGAACTGGTGACTCTGGTCCCCATCTGGATATCACCTGGACCTGGTGACTCTGGTCCCTACCTGGGCATCATCGCGACATGGTTCCACTGCATGGCCTGCAGATTGTCCTCACCTGGACCTGGTAACTCTGTTCCCTACTAGGACATCATCGGGACATGGTTCCTCTACATGGGCAGCAGGTTGGCCACACCTGGACCTGGTGCGTGGGGTGGTAACCTGGGCCTCACACATCCATTGTGACACAGATCCCCACGTGGGTCTCACTTGGACCTGGTGAATCTCGTCCTTAACTGGTCCTCACCCGGACCTCGTAACTCTGGTCCCCACCTGGGAATAACCTGGACCTTGTGAATCTGGTCCCCGTCTTGGCCTCACCCAGTCCTGGTAAATTTGTTCCCCACCTGGACCTGATTGCTGTGGACACCTTCTTGGCCTCACCTGGAACTGGTGTCTCTGATCCTAACTGGGCCTCATCCAGATCTGGTGACTCTGTTCCTCACCTGTGGACCATTATGGCCTGGATACTCTTCCACACCTGAGACTCACTTGGACATGATGACTCTGGATCCCCTCTGGGCCTCAGCCTAACATGATGACTCTGGTCCCCATCTGGATGTCACCTAGACCAGGTGAATCTGGTACCCCTCTAGGCCTCAACTAGACCGGGTGATCTGGACCTCAACTGGGCCTCACCGGGACCTAGTGAATATATTCCCCACCTGCGCCTCATCTGGACGTGGTGACTCGGGTTCTACCTGGGCATCATCGGGACATGGTTACTCTATGCCCCACTGGGACTGTCCTGATCCTGGTAACTCTGGTCCTGACTTTGGCGTCTTCTCTACCGGGTGACTCTGGCTCCACCTGGGCCTCACCTGTAACTGGTGACTCTGATCCTAAGCATGGCCTCACCTGACCTGGTGACTGTGGTTCCCATCAGGACCTCACCTGGACCTCATGTCTCTGGTCCCACCTGGGCCTCAACAGGACCTGGTGTCTCTGGTACCCACCTGGGTAGCATCAGGATATGGTTACACTGTTCACTAACAGTGACCCAGCCGGACCTATTAACTCTGGTCTTCACCTGGGCTACACCTGGACATGGTGACACTGGTACCCACTTGGGTCTGACCTGAACATGGTGAGTCAGATCCCCGTCTGGTCCTCACTGTAACTGGTGATTCTCGTTCCCACATGGACATCATGTGGACCTGGTGGCTGCAGTGTTTCTAGCTTCTCATGTACCTCGTGACTCTGGTCCCCATCAGGGCCTCACCGGGACCTGGTGAGTGTGGTTGCCACCTGCACCTCACCTGGACCTGGTGATTCGGGCCTAAACCTGAGACTACCCTGGATCTGGTGACTGTGGTCCCCACCTGGGCTTCACCTGGATTTGGGGACTCCGGTCCCCATCTGGGCCTCACCTGGCCCTGTTGACTATGGTCCTCAGCTAGGCAAAATTGGGACCCGGTGACTGTGTTCCACAACTGGACCTCACCTGGACCAGGTGACTCTGGTCCCCCTCTGGGTCTCACCGTGCCCTAGTGACTGTGAACCCCACTTTGGCCTGACATGGACCTGCTGACTCTGGTTGCCACCTGCGCCTGACTTCGAAATGATGACTCTGGTTTTTCAAGGGCGTCCCCTGGACATGTTGATCCTGGTGCCCACATGGGCCTCACCTGGACCTGGTGACTCTTGTCACCACCGGGAACTCACCTGGATCTGCTTACTGTGTTCCGCACCTGGGCCTCAAGTAGACCTGTTGACCATGGTCCCCAAGCCGGCCTCACATGGACCTTTTGCCTCTGATCCCCACCAGGGCTTCACGTGTACCTGGCAACTCTGGTCCTCACCTTCGCCTCATCTGGACCTAGTGACTCTGGTCCCCACCTGGGCTTCACCTGGATCTGATGACTCTGGTCCCCACCTGGACTTCACCTGGATCTGGTGACTCTGGTCCCCACCTGGATCTGACCTGCATCTAGTGATTCTGGTCCTCAGTTTGGCCTCACCTGGACCTGGCGTCTCTCGTCCCCACTTTGACCTACCTCAGCACTGCTGAATCTTGCCCCACCTAGGCCGCACCCAGACCTGGTGCCTCTTGTCCAAAGCTATGCCTCAATTCGACCTGATGAATCTGGTCCTCACGTGGCCCTACATGGACCTGCTACTCAGCTGGATAGAGTGGCTCTTGTTCCCACATGGGGCTCACCTGATTCTGGTGACTGTGGTTTTTTTCTATGCCTCACCAGGACCTAGTGATTCTGTTCCCCATCTGGGCCTGCATGGCCCTAGTGACTCTGGTCCTCACCCAGGCATCATTGGGACCGGGATACTCTATTCCACACCTGGGCTTCACTCTGACCAGAGACCTATGGTCCCATTCTGGGCCTCAAACTAAACTGGTTACTCTGGTACCCCCTCTGGGCCTCACCCTAACCTGGTGACTCTGGTCACCCCTTTGGCTTCACTTGGGCCTGGTGAATCTGGTCCTTAGCTGGTTCTCACCTGGATCTGGTGACTGGTCTCCACCTGGTCCTCACCTGGACTTGGTGAATCCTGTTGCCATCTGCGCCTCACCTGGACCTTGTGACTGTGGTCCCACCTGGAACTCACCTGGATCTGGTGGCTCTGGTTCCCATATGGGGCTCTCCTGAACCTGGTTCCTGTGTTCTCCATCTGTCCTCACCTGGAACACAATGACTCTGATCCATATTTGGTCCTCTCGTGGACCTGTTGACTCTGGTCCTTACATGGGCATCATTGGGACCTCGATACCCTCTTATATACCTCGGCCTCACCTGGACTTGGTGACTCTCGTTCCTACATGAACCAGACCTGGACTTGGTGACTGTGGTGTTCTTGTAGACTCACATTTCCCTGGTGACTCCGGTCCCCACTAGGGCCTCACCTGTATCTGGTGACTCTGGCCTGCAGGTTGGCCTCACCTGGACTTGGTGAGTGGGGTTGACACCTGGGCGTCACCCATACCTGGTGACTCAGTTCCCCACGTGGGCCTTTTGGACCTGGTGAATCTGGTCCTTACCTGGTCCTCTCCCGGACCCGGGGACTCTAGTCACCACCTGGGACTCACCTGGACCTGGTGAATCTGGTCCCCATCTGGGTCTCACCGAGTCCTGGTGATTTGTTCCCCACCTGGACCTGATTGCTGTGGACTCTTTCTTAGCCTCACCTGGAACTGGTGACTCTGATTCAATCTGCGCATCACCCAGACCTGGTGACTCTGGTCCTCACCTGGGCATCGTTGGTACCTGGTGACTCTGTTCCACACCGGAATCTCACCTGGACATGATGTATCTGGAAAATCTCTGGGCCTCACCCTGACCTTGTGACTTTGGTCACCATCTGGATGTCACATGGACCAGGTGATTCTGGTACCCCTCTAGGCCTCAACCAGATCTGGAAACTCTGGTCCTCAACTGGGCCTCACCTGGACCTAGTGAATATGCTCCATCTGGGCCTCATTTGGATCTGGTGACTCTGGTCCCTCCCTGGGCATCATCGGGACATGGTTACTCTATTCCTGACTGGGACTGACCTGATCCTGGTAACTCTGGTCCTGACTTTGGCCTCTTCTGTACCAGGTGACTCTGTCTCCACCTGAGCTTCACCTGTACCTGGTGACTCTGATCCTAAGCCTGGCCTCACCTGACCTGGTGACTGGGGAACCCATCGGGACCTCACCTGGACCTCATGTCTCCGGTCCCACCTGGGCCTCACCAGGACCTTGTGTCTCTGGTACCCACCTGGATAGCATCAGGATATGGTTACACTGTTCACTAACAGTGACCCAGCCGGACCTATTAACTCTGCCCTTCACCTGGGCCACACCTGGACATGGTGATTCTGGTCTGCACCTGAGACTACCCTGGATCTGTTGACTGTGGTCCCCACCTGGGATTCACCTGGATTTGGGGACTCCGGTCCCCATCTGGGCCTCACATGGCCCTGTTGACCCTGGTCCTCAACTGGGCAAAATTGGGACTCGGTGACTGTGTTCCACAACTGGACCTCACCTACCAGGTTACTCTGGTACCCCTCTGGGTGTCACCGTGCCCTAGTGACTGTGAACCCCACTTTGGCCTGACTTGGACCTGCTGATCCTGTTTGCCACCTGCCTCTGACCTCGAACTGTTGACTCTGGTTCTTTCAAGGCCCTCCCCTGTACCTGGTGATCCTGGTCCCCACCTGGGCCTCACCTGGACGTGGTGACCCTTGTCAACACCGGGGACTCACCTGGACCTGCTTTCTGTGTTCCATACCTGGGCCTCAAGTAGACCTGTTGACCATTGTCCCCAAGCCGACCTCACATGAACCTATTGCCTCTGATCAAAACCGGAGCTCACGTGTACCTGATTACTCTGGTCCTCACCTGGGAGTCATCTGGACCTAGTGAATCTGTTCCCCATCTGGGCTTCACGTGGATCTGGTGACTCTGGTCCCCAACTGGACTTCACCTAGATCTGGTGACTCTGGTCCCCAACTGCACCTCTGCTGGACCTGGTGACTCTCTTTCAAACATGGACCTCACCTGGATCTGGTGACTCTCGTCCTCAGTTTGGCCTCACCTGGACCTGGCGTCTCTCGTCCCCACTTTGACCTGAGAACTGCTGAATCTTGCCCCAATTAGGCCTCACCCATACCTGGTGACTCTTGGCCCCAGCTATGCCAAATTCGACCTGATGAATCTGGTCCTCACGTGGGCCTCACATGGACCTGCTACTCAGCTCTCAGCTAGATAGAGTGGCTCTGGTTCCCACATGGGGCTCACCTGATACTGGTGACTGTGGTCTTATTCTATGCCTCACCAGGACCTAGTGATTCTGTTCCCCATCTGGGCCTGCATGGTCCTAGTGACTCTGGTCCTCACCCAGGCATCATTGGGACCTGGATACTCTATTCCACATCTGGGACTCACTCTGACCAGGGACCTCTGGTCCCATTCTTGGCCTCAAACTAAACTGGTTACTCTGGTACTCCCTCTGGGCTTCACCCATACCTGGTGACTCTGGTCACCCCTTGGGCTTCATTTGGCTTCGTGAATCTGGTCCTTAGCTTGTCCTCACTTGGATCTGGTCACTGGTCGCCACCTGGGCCTCACCTGGACTCGGTGAATCCTGTTTCCACCTGCTCCTCACCTGGACATTGTGACTGTGGTCCCACCTGGTTCTCACCTGGATCTGGTATCTCTTGTTCCCATATCGGGCTCTCCTGTAACTGGTTCCTGTGGTCTCCA
Source organism: Canis lupus dingo (assembly GCF_003254725.2). Taxonomy (NCBI): domain Eukaryota; kingdom Metazoa; phylum Chordata; class Mammalia; order Carnivora; family Canidae; genus Canis; species Canis lupus. The sequence continues at coordinate 63,482 of NW_026019467.1, read as the reverse complement.
TCTGGCCTCACCTGGAACACAATGACTCTGATCCATATTTGGGCCTCTTCTGGACCTGTTGACTCTGGTGCTTACCTGGGCATCATTGGGACCTGGATACTCTCTTATATACCTGGGCCTCACCTAGACCTGGTGACTGTGGTCCCACCTGATCCTCACCTGGACGAGGTGACTGGTTCCCACAGGGACCTCACCTGGACCTGGTGACTCAGGTCCTCATATGGGCATCATGGGACCTGGTTTCTCAGTTCCACATCGGGGCCTCACCTGGACCTAGTGATTCTCGTCCCGCTCTGGGCCTCACCCTGACGTGGTGACTCTGGTCACCACCTGGATATCGCCAGAATCAGTGACTCTGGTCCCCCTCTGGGACTCACCCGGAGCTGGGGACAGTGGTCCTAAACTGGGCCTCAACAGGACATGGTGAATCTACTCCTCACTTAGGCCTCCTCTGGACCTTGTGACTCTTTTCCCACCTGGCATCAATGGGACATGGTTACTCTGTTCCCCACCTGGGACTCACCGGGATATGATAACTTTGCTCCGCACTTTGGTCTCAATTGGTCCTGATGACTCTGGTCCCCCCACCTAGGCCTCAATCTGGACCTCGTGACTGTGGTCCGCACCTGGGTCCCACGTGGACCTGGTGACTCTCGTTCCCACATGAACCACACCAGGACCTGGTGACGGTGGTGTTCTTGTAGACTCACATTTACCTGGTGACTCTGGTCCCCATTAGGGCCTCACCTGCAACTCGTAACTCTGGTCCCTACCTGGGCATTATCGGGACACGGTTCCTCTGCATGGCCCGAAGGTTGGCCTCCCCTGGCCTGGTGAGTGAGGTTGCCATCTGGGGCTCACCCATACCGGTGACACAGGTCCCCACGTGGGCCTCACTTGGACCTGGTAAATCTGGTCCTTACCTGGGCCTCACCCGGAACTGGTAACTCTGGTCACCACCTGGGAATCACCTGGACCTGGTGAATCTGGTCCACATCTGGGCCTAACCCAGTCCTGGTGACTTTGTTCCCCACCGGGACCTGATTGCTGTGGACTCCTTCTTGGCCTCACCTGGTACTGGTGAGTCTGATGCTATGTGGGCCTCACCCAGATCTGGTGATTCTGGTCTTCACCTGTGGACCATTATGACCTGGATACTCTGTTCCACACCTGAGCCTCACCTGGACATGATGACTCTGGATCCCCTCTGGGCCTCAGCCTGACATGGTGACTCTGGTCCCCATCTGGATGTCACCAAGACCAGGTGAATCTGGTACCCCTCTAGGCCTCAACTAGACCTGGGCATTCTGGCCCTTACCTGGGCCTCAACGGGACCTAGTGAATATGCTCCACTCCTGAGCCTATCTGGACCTGGTGACTCTGGTTCTACCTGGGCATCATCAGGACATGGTTACTCTATTCCCCACTGGGACTGACCTAATCCTTGTAACTGTGGTCCTGATTTTGGCCTCTTCTGTCCCAGGTGACTCTGGCTCCACCCGGGCCTCACCTAGACATCATGTGGACCTGGTGGCTACAGTGTTTCTAGCTTCTCATGTACCTCGTGACTCTGGTCCCCACCAGGACCTCACCGGGACCTGGTGAGTGTGGTTGCCACCTGCACCTCACCTGGACCTTGTGATTCTGGTCTGCACCTGAGACTACCCTGGATCTGGTGACTGTGGTCCCCACCTGGGCTTCACCTGGATTTGGGGACTCCGGTCCCCATCTGGGCCTCACCTGGCCTTTTGACCATGGTCCTCAACTGGGCAAAATTGGGACACGGTGACTGTGTTCCACAACTGGACCTCACCTGGACCAGGTTACTCTGGTCCCCCTCTGGGTGTCACCGTGCCCTAGTGACTGTGAACCTCACTTTGGCCTGACTTGGACCTGCTGACCCTGGTTGCCACCTACGCCAGACCTCGAACTGTTGACTCTGGTTCTTTCAAGGGCCTCCCCTGTACAAGGTGATCCTTGTCCCCACCTGCTCCTCAACTGGACGTGGTGACACTTGTCCCAACCGGGGACTCACCTGGACCTGCTTACTGTGTTCCACACCTGGGCCTCAAGTAGACCTGTTGACCATGGTCCCCAAGCCGGCCTCACATGGACCTGTTGCCTCTGATCCCCACCGGGGCGTCACGTGTACCTTGTAACTCTGGTACTCACCTGGGCCTCATCTGGACCTAGTGACTCTGGTCCCCACCTGGGCTTCATCTGGATCTGGTGACTCTGGTCCCCAACTGCACCTCTGCTGGACCTGGTGACTCTCTTTCAAACATGGACCTCACCTGATCTGGTGACTCTGGTCCTCAGTTTGGCCTCACCTGGACCTGGCGTCTCTCGTCCCCACTTTGACCTAACTCACAACTGCTGAATCTTGCCCCAATTAGGCCGCACCCATACCTGGTGACTCTTGTCCCCAGCTATGCCTCAATTCGACCTGATGAATCTGGTCCTCACGTGGGCCTCACATGGACCTGCTACTCAGCTGGATAGAGTGGCTCTGGTTCCCACATGGGGCTCACCTGATACTGGTGACTGTGGTTTTATTCTATGCCTCACCAGGACCTAGTGTTTCTGTACCCCATCTGGGCCTGCATGGTCCTAGTGACTCTGGTCCTCACCCAGGCATCATTGGGACCTGGATACTCTATTCCACATCTGGGACTCACTCTGACCAGGGACCTCTGGTCCCATTCTGGGCCTCAAACTAAATGGTTACTCTGGTTCGCCCTCTGGGCCTCACTCTAACCTGGTGACTCTGGTCACCCCTTTGGATTCACTTGGGCCTGGTGATTCTGGTCCTTAGCTGCTCCTCACCATGGATCTGGTGACTGGTCTCCACCTGGCCTCACCTGGACTCGGTGAATCCTGTTGCCACCTGCGCCTCACCTGGACCTTGTGACTGTGGTACCACCTGGACTTACATGGATCTGGTGGCTCTGGTTCCCATATGGGGCTCTCCTGGACCTGGTTCCTGTGGTCTCCATCTGGCCTCACCTGAAACCCAATGACTCTGATCCATATTTGGGCCTCTCCTGGACCTGTTGACTCTGGTCCTTACCTGGGCATCATTGGGACCTGGATACTCTCTTATATAGCTGGGCCTCACCTGGACCTGGTGACTGTGGTCCCACCTGGGCCTCACCTGGACGAGGTGAGTGGTTCCCAGAGGGACCTCACCTCGACCTGGTGACTCAGGTCCTTATATGGGCATCATGGGACCTGGTTTCTCAGTTCCACATCGTGGCCTCACCTAGACCTATTGATTCTCGTCCCCCTTCGGCCTCATCCTGACGTGGTGACTCTGGTCCCCATCTGGATATCACCAGAACCGGGTGACCCTGGTCCCCCTCTGGGACTCACCCGGAGCTGGGGACACTGGTCCTCAACTGGGCCTCAATAGGACCTGGTGAATCTACTCCTCACTTAGGCCTCGTCTGGACCTTGTGACTCTTTTCCCACCTGGCATCAATGGGACATGGTTGTTCTGTTCCCCACCTGGGCCTCACCTCCACATGATAACTTTGCTCCACTCTTTGGCCTCAACTGCTCCTGATGACCCTGGTCCCCCCACCTATGCCTCAATCTGGACCTGGTGACTGTGGTCCCCACCTAGGTCTCATCTGGACCTGGTGACTCTCGTTCCCACATGAACCACACCTGGACCTGGTGACTGTGGTGTTCTTGTAGACTCACATTTACCTGGTGACTCTGGTCCCCACTATGGCCTCACCTGGATCTGGTGACTCTGGCCTGCCAGTTGGCCTAACCTGGACCTGGTGAGTGGGGAAGCCACTTGGGCCTCACACATAGCTTGTGACTCAGGTCCCCACGTGGACCTCTTGGACCTGGTGAATCTGGTCCTTACCTGGTCCTCTCCCAGACCCGGGGACTCTGGTCACCACCTGGGCCTCACCTGGACCTGGTGAATCTGGTCCCCATCTGGGCCTCACCCAGTCCTGGTGACTTTGTTCCCCACCAGGACCTCATTGCTGTGGACCCTTTCTTGGCCTCACCTGGAACTGGTGACTCTGATCCTGTCTGCGCGTCACCCAGATCTGGTGATCTGGTCCTCACCTGGGCATCATTGTTACCTGGTGACTCTGTTCCTCACCTGAGCCTCACCTGGATATGATGACTCTGGAACCTCTCTGGGCCTCTCCCTGACCTGGTGACTCTGGTCCCCATCTGGATGTCACCTGGACCAGGTGATTCTGGTACCCCTCTAGGCATCAACCAGATCTGGTGACTCTGGTCGTCAACTGGGCCTCAACTGGACCTAGTGATTTTGCTCCATCTGGGCCTCATTTGGACCTGGTGACTCTGGTCCCTACCTGGGCATCATCGGGACATGGTTCCACTGCATGGCCTGCAGGTCGGCCTCACCTTGACCTGGTAACTCTGGTCCCTAATGGGCATCATCGGGACATGGTTACTCTGCATGGCCTGCATGTTGGCCTCACCTGGACCTGGTGAGTGGGGTTGCCACCTGGGCCTTACCCATGCCTGGTGACACAGGTCCCCACGTGGGCCTCACTTGGACCTAGTGACTCTGGTCCCCATCTGGATGTCACCTGGACCAGGTGATTCTGGTATCCTTCTACGCCTCAACAAGATCTGGTAACTATGGTCCTCAACTGGGCCTCACCTGGACCTAGTGAATATGCTCCATCTGGGCCTCACCTGGACCTGGTAACTCTGGACCCTACCTGGGCATCATTGGACTCAGTTCCTCTGCATGGCCTGCAGGTTGGCCTAACCTGGACCTGGTGAGTGGGGTTGCCACCTGTGCCTCACCCATACCTGGTGACACAGGCCCCACGTGTTCCTCACTTGGACCTAGTGAATGGTCCTTACCTGGTCCTCACCCGGAACTAGTAACTCTGGTCACCACCGGGAATCACCTGGACCTGGTGAATCTGGTCCCCATTGGGCCTCACCCAGTCATGGTGACTTTGTTCCCCACCTGGACCTGATTGCTGTGGACTCCTTCTTGGCCTCACCTGGAACTGGTGACTCTGATCCTAACTGGGCCTCACCCAGATATGGTGACTCTGGTCCTCACCTGTGGACCATTATGACCTGGATACTCTGTTCCACACCTGAGCCTCACCTGGACATGATGACTCTGGATCCCCTCTGGGCCTCACCCTGACATGGTGACTCTGGTCCCCATCTGGATGTCACCAGACCAGGTGTATCTGGTACCCCTCTAGGCCTCAACTAGACCTGGTGACACTGGTCCTCAACTGGGCCTCACGGGGACCTAGTGAATATGCTCCCCACCTGCGCCTCATCTGACCTGGTCACTCTGGTTCTACCTGGGCATCATTGGGACATGGTTACTCTATTCCCAACTGGGACTGACCTGATTCCGGTAACTCTAGGTCCTGACTTTGGCCTCTTCTGTACCAGGTGACTCTGGCTCCACCTGGGCCTCACCTGTAACTGGTGACTCTGATCCTATGCATGGCCTCATCTGACCTGGTGACTGTGGTTCCCATCGGGACCTCTCCTGGACCTCATGTCTCTGGTCCCTCCTGACCCTCACCAGGACCTGGTGTCTCTGATACCCACCTGGGTAGCATCAGGATATGGTTACACTGTTCACTAACAGTGACCCTGCCGGACCTATTAACTCTGGTCTTCACCTGGGCCACATCTGGACATGGTGACACTGTTTCCCACCAGGGCCTCACCTGGACATGGTGAGTCGGATACCCACCTGGTCCTCACCTGTAACTGGTGATTCTCATTCCCACATGGACATCATGTGGACCTGGTGGCTGCAGTGTTTCTAGCTTCTCATGTACCTCGTGACTCTGGTCCCCACCAGTGCCTCACCGGGACCTGCTGAGTGTGGTTGCCACCTGCACCTCACCCGGACCTGGTGATTCTGGTCTGCACATGAGACTACCCTGCCATCTGGTGACTGTGGACCCCACCTGGGCTTCACCTGGATTTGGGGACTCCGGTCCCCATCTGGGCTTTACCTGGCCCTGTTGACCATGGTCCTCAACTGGGTAATATTGGGACCCGGTGACTGTGTTCCACAAGTGGCCTCACCTGGACCAAGTGACTCTGGTCCCCCTCTGGGTGTCACCGTGCCCTAGTGACTGTGAACCCCACTTTGGCCTGACTTCGACCTGCTGACCCTGGTTGCCACCTGCGCTTGACCTCGAACTGTTGACTCTGGTTCTTTCAAGGGCCTCCCCTGGACCTGGTGATCCTGGTCCCCATCTGGGCCTCACCTGGACGTGGTGAATCTTGTCACCACCGGGGACTCACCTGGACCTGCTTACTGTATTCCACACCTGGGCCTCAAGTAGACCTGTTGACCATGGTCCCCAAGAGAGACTCACATGGACATGTTGCCTCTGATCCCCACCGGGGACTCACGTGTACCTGGTAACTCTGGTCCTCACCTGGGCCTCATCTGGACCTAGTGACTCTGGTCCCCACCTGGACTTCACATGGATCTGGTGACTCTGGTCCACCCCAGGACCTCTCCTGGACCTGTTGACTCCTTTCCAACATGGACCTCATTTGGATCTGGTGACTCTGGTCCTCAGTTTGGCCTCACTTCGACTTGGTGTCTCTCATCCCCACTTTGACCTAACTCAGAACTGCTGAATCTTGCCCCACCTAGGCCGCACCCAGACCTGGTGACTCTTGTCCCCAGCTATGCCTCAATTCGACCTGATGAATCTGGTCCTCACGTGGGCCTCACATGGACCTGCTACTTAGCTGGATAGAGTGGCTCTGGTTCCCACATGGGGCTCACCTGATACTGGTGACTGTGGTTTTATTCTATGCCTCACCAGGACCTAGTGTTTCTGTACCCCATCTGGGCCTGCATGGTCCTAGTGACTCTGGTCCTCACCCAGGCATCATTGGGACCTGGATACTCTATTCCACATCTGGGACTCACTCTGACCAGGGACCTCTGGTCCCATTCTGGGCCTCAAACTAAATGGTTACTCTGGTTCCCCCTCTGGGCCTCACTCTAACCTGGTGACTCTGGTCACCCCTTTGGATTCACTTGGGCCTGGTGATTCTGGTCCTTAGCTGCTCCTCACCTGGATCTGGTGACTGGTCTCCACCTGGCCTCACCTGGACTCGGTGAATCCTGTTGCCACCTGCGCCTCACCTGGACCTTGTGACTGTGGTACCACCTGGACTTACATGGATCTGGTGGCTCTGGTTCCCATATGGGGCTCTCCTGGACCTGGTTCCTGTGGTCTCCATCTGGCCTCACCTGAAACCCAATGACTCTGATCCATATTTGGGCCTCTCCTGGACCTGTTGACTCTGGTCCTTACCTGGGCATCATTGGGACCTGGATACTCTCTTATATAGCTGGGCCTCACCTGGACCTGGTGACTGTGGTCCCACCTGGGCCTCACCTGGACGAGGTGAGTGGTTCCCAGAGGGACCTCACCTCGACCTGGTGACTCAGGTCCTTATATGGGCATCATGGGACCTGGTTTCTCAGTTCCACATCGTGGTCTCACCTAGACCTATTGATTCTCGTCCCCCTTGGGCCTCATCCTGACGTGGTGACTCTGGTCCCCATCTGGATATCACCAGAACCGGGTGACCCTGGTCCCCCTCTGGGACTCACCCGGAGCTGGGGACACTGGTCCTCAACTGGGCCTCAATAGGACCTGGTGAATCTACTCCTCACTTAGGCCTCGTCTGGACCTTGTGACTCTTTTCCCACCTGGCATCAATGGGACATGGTTGTTCTGTTCCCCACCTGGGCCTCACCTCCACATGATAACTTTGCTCCACTCTTTGGCCTCAACTGCTCCTGATGACCCTGGTCCCCCCACCTATGCCTCAATCTGGACCTGGTGACTGTGGTCCCCACCTAGGTCTCATCTGGACCTGGTGACTCTCGTTCCCACATGAACCACACCTGGACCTGGTGACTGTGTTGTTCTTGTGACTCACATTTACCTGGTGACTCTGGTCTCCACTATGGCCTCACCTGGATCTGGTGACTCTGGCCTGCCAGTTGGCCTAACCTGGACCTGGTGAGTGGGGAAGCCACTTGGGCATCACACATAGCTTGTGACTCAGGTCCCCACGTGGACCTCGTGGACCTGGTGAATCTGGTCCTTACCTGGTCCTCTCCCAGACCCGGGGACTCTGGTCACCACCTGGGCATCACCTGGACCTGGTGAATCTGGTCCCCATCTGGGCCTCACCCAGATCTGGTGACTCTGTTCCTCACCTGTGGAGCATTATGACCTGGATACTCTGTTCCACACCTGAGACTCACCTGGACATGATGACCTTGGAACCCCTCTGGGCGTCAGCCTGACATGGTGATTCTGGTCCCCATCGGGATGTCACCTAGACCATGTGAATCTGGTACGACTCTAGGCCCCAACTTGACCTGGTGACTCTGGTCCTCACCTGGGCCTCACCGGGACCTAGTGAACATGCTCCCCACCTGCGCCTCATCTGGACGTGGTGACTCTGGTTCTACCTGGGCATCATCAGGACATAGTTCCTCTATTCCCCACTGGGACTGACCTGATCCTGGTAACTCTGGTCCTGACTTTGGCCTCTTCTGTACCAGGTGACTCTGTCTCCACCTGGGCTTCACCTGTACCTGGTGACTCTGATCCTAAGCATGGCCTCACCTGTCCTGGTGCCTGGGGATCCCATCGGGACCTCACCTGGACCTCATGTCTCCGGTCCCACCTGGGCCTCAACAGGACCTTGTGTCTCTGGTACCCACCTGGATACCATCAGGATATGGTTACACTCTTCACTAACAGTGACCCAGCCGGACCTATTAACTCTGCTCTTCACCTGGGCCACACCTAGACATGGTGATTCTGGTTTGCACCTGAGACTACCCTGGATCTGTTGACTGTGTTCCCCACCTGGGCTTCACCTGGATATTTTGACTCCGGTCCCCATCTGGGCCTCACCTGACCCTGTTGGCCATGGACCTCAACTGGGAAAAATTGGGACTCGGTGACTGTGTTCCACAACTGGACCTCACCTCGACCAGGTTACTCTGGTCCCCCTCTGGGTCTCACCGTGCCCTAGTGACTGTGAACCCCACTTTGACCTGACTTGGACCTGCTGATCCTGTTTGCCACCAGCGCCTGACCTCGAACTGTTGACTCTGGTTCTTTCAAGGCCCTCCCCTGTACCTGGTGATCCTGGTCCCCACCTGGGTCTCACCTGGACGTATTGACTCTTGTCACCACCGGGGACTCACCTGGACCTGCTTACTGTGTTCCATACCTGGGCCTCAAGTAGACCTGTTGACCATGGTCCCCAAGCCGGCCTCACATGGACCTGTTGCCTCTGAACCCCACCGGGGCGTCACGTGTACCTGATAACTCTGGTCCTCACCTGGGGCTCATCTGGACCTAGTGACTCTGGTCCCCACCTGGGCTTCACCTGGATCTGGTGACTCTGGTCCTCACCTGGACTTCACCTGGATCTGGTGACTCTGGTCCCCACCTGGAACTCTCTTGGACCTGGTGACTCTCTTTCCAACATGGACCTCAACTGGATCTGGTGACTCTCGTCCTCAGTTTGGCCTCACCTGGACCTGGTGTCTCTCGTCCCCACTTTGACCTAGCTCAGAACACTGAATCTGGCCCCACATAGGCCGCACCTAGACCTGGTGACTCTTGTCCCCAGCTGTCTCAATTCGACCTGATGAATCTGGTCCTCACGTGGGCCTCACATGGACCTGGGACTCAGCATGGTAGAGTGGATCTGGTTCCCACAAGGGGCTCACCTGATACTGCTGACTGTGGTCTTATTCTATGCCTCACCAGGACCTAGTGATTCTGTTCCCCATCTGAGCCTGCATGGCCCTAGTGACTATGGTCCTCACCCAGGCATCATTGGGACCTGGATACTGTATTCCACACCTGGGCCTCAATTTGACCAGGGACCTTCTGGTCCCATTCTGGGCCTCAAACTAAACTGGTTACTCTGGTTCCCCCTCTGGGCCTCACCCTTACCTGGTGACTCTGGTCACCCCTTGGGCTTCACTTGGGCCTGGTGAATCTGGTCCTTAGGTGGTCCGCACATGGATGTGGTGACTGTTCGCCTCCTGGTCCTCACCTGGACTTGGTGAATCCTGTTGCCACCTGCGCCTCACCAGGACCTTGTGACTGTGGTCCCACCTGGACCTCACCTGGATCTGGTGGCTCTGGTTCCCATATGGGGCTCTCCTGTAACTGGTTCCTGTGGTCTCCATCAGGCCTCACCTGGAACACAATGACTCTGATCCATATTTGGGCCTCTCCTGGACCTGTTGACTCTGGTCCTTACCTGGGCATCATTGGTACCTGGATACTCTCTTATATATCTGGGCCTCACCTGGACCTGTTGATTGTGGTCCCACCTGGGCCTCACCTGGACGAGGTGACTGGTTCCCACGGGGACATCACCTGAACCTGGTGACTCAGGTCGTCATATGGGCATCATGGGACCTGGTTTCTCAGTTCCACATCGGGGCCTCACCTGGACCGAGTGATTCTCTTCCCCCTCTGGGCCTTACCCAGACGTGGTGCCTCTGGTCCCCACCTGGATATCACCAGAACCGGGTGACTCTGCTCCCCCTCTGGGACTCACGCGGAGCTGGTGACACTGGTCCTCAACTGTGCCTCAACAGGACGTGGTGAATCTACTCCTCATTTACGCCTCGTATGGACCTTGTGACTCTTTTCCCACCTGGCATCAATGGGACAACGTTACTCTGGTCCCCACCTGGCCCTCACATGGACATGATAACTTTGCTCCACACTTTGTCCTCAACTGGTCCTGATGACCCTCGTCCCCCCACCTAGGCCTCAATCTGGACCTGGTGTCTCTGGTACCCACCTGGGTAGCATCAGGATATGGTTACACTGTTCTTTAACAGTTACCCACCCGGACCTATTAACTCTGGTCTTCACCTGGGCACACCTGGACATGGTGACACTGGTTCCCACTTGGGTCTCACCTGGACAAGGTGAGTCGGATTCCGGCCTGGTCCTCACCTTTAACAGGTGATTGTGATTCTCGTTCCGACATGGACATCATGTGGACCTGGTGGCTGCAGTGTTTCTAGCTTCTCATGTACCTCGTGACTCTGATCCCCACCAGGGCCTCACCGGGACCTGGTGAGTGTGGTTGCCACCTGCACCTCACCTGACCTGGTGATTCTTGTCTGCACCTGAGACTACCCTGGATCTGGTGACTGTGGTCCACACCTGGGCTTCACCTGGATTTGGGTACTCCGGTCCCCATCTGGGCCTCACCTGGCCTTGTTGACCATGGTCCTCAACTGGGCAAAATTGGGACCCGGTGACTGTGTTCCACAAGGGAACCTCACCTGGACCAGGTGACTCTGGTCCCCCTCTGGGTGTCACCGTGCCCTAGTGACTGTGAACCCCACTTTGGCCTGACTTGGAACTGCTGACCCTGGTTGCCACCTGCGCCTGACCTCGAACTGTTGACTCTGGTTCTTTCAAGGCCCTACCCTGGACCTGGTGATCCTGGTCCCCAACTGGGCCTCCCCTGGACGTGGTGACTCAGGTCCTCATATGGGCATCATGGGACCTGGTTTCTCAGTTCCACATCGGGGCCTCACCTGGACCTGGTGATTCTCGTCCCGCTCTGGGCCTCACCCTGACGTGGTGACTCTGGTCCCCACCTGCATATCACAAGAACTGGGTGACTCTGGTTCCCCTCTGGGACTCACCCGAAGCTGGGGACACTGCTCCTCAACTGGACCTTAACAGGACCTGGTGAATCTACTCCTCACTTAGGCCTCGTCTGGACCTGTGACTCTTTTCCCAACTGGCATCAATGGGACATGGTTACTCTGTTCCCCACCTGGGCCTCATCTGGACATGATAACTTTGCTCCACACTTTGGCATCAACTTGTCCTGATGACTCTGGTCCCCCCACCTAGGCCTCAATCTGGACCTGGTGACTGTGGTCCCCACCTGGGTCTCACCTGGACCTGGTGACTCTCGTTCCCACATGAACCACACCAGGACCTGGTGACTGTGGTGTTCTTGTAGACTCACATTTACCTGGTGACTCTGGTCCCCACTAGGGCCTCACCTGGATCTGGAGACTCTGGCCTGCAGGTTGGCCTCACCTGGAACTGGGGAGTGGGGTGGCCACCTGGGCCTCACCCATACCTGGTGACTCAGGTCCCCCCGTGGGCCTCTTGGACCTGGTGAATCTGGTCCTTACCTGGTCCTCTCCCACACCCGGAAACTCTGGTCACCACCTGGGACTCACCTGGACCTGGTGAATCTGGTCCCCATCTGGGTCTCACCCAGTCCTGGTGATTTATTCCCCGCCTGGACCTGATTGCTGTGGACTCTTTCTTGGCCTCCCCTGGAACTGGTGACTCTGATTCTATCTGCGCATCACCCAGACCTGGTGACTCTGGTCCTCACCTGGGCATCGTTGGTACCTGGTGACTCTGTTCCACACCTGAGACTCACCTTGACATGATGACTCTGGAAAATCTCTGCGCCTCACCCTGACCTGGTGACTCTGGTCCCCATCTGGATGTCACCTGGACCAGGTGATTCTAGTACCCCTCTAGGCCTCAACCAGATCGGGTACTCTGGTCCTCAACTGGGCCTCATCTGTACCTAGTGAATATGCTCCATTTGGGCCTCATTTGGACCTGGTGACTCTGGTCCCTTCCTGGGCATCATCGGGACATGGTACTAATGCATGGCCTGCAGGTTGGCCTCACCTGGACCTGGTAACTCTGGTCCCTACCTGGGCATCGACAGGACATGTTTTCTCTGCATGGCCTGCAGTTCGGCCTCACCTGGACCTGGTGTGTGGGGATGCCACCTGGCCCTCACCAATGCATGGTGACACAGGTACCCACGTGTGTCTCACTTGGACCTGGTGAATCTGGTCCTTACCTGGTATTCATCCGGAACAAGTAACTCTGGTCACCACCTGGGAATTACCTGGATCTGGTGAATCTGGTCCCCATCTGGGCCTCACCCAGTCCTGGTGACTTTCTTACCCACCTGGATCTGATTGCTGTGGACACCTTCTTGGCCTCACCTGGAACTGGTGACTCTGATCCTAACTGGGCCTCACCCAGATCTGGTGACTGGTCCACACCTGTGGACAATTATGACCTGGATACTCTCTTCCACACCTGAGCCTCACCTGGACATGATGACTCTGGATCCCCACTGGGCCTCACCCTGACATGGTGACTCTGGTCCCCATCTGGATGTCACCTAGACCAGGTGAATCTGGTACCCCTCTAGGCCTCAACTAGAACTGGTTACTCTGGTCCTCAATTGGGCCTCACCGGGACCTAATGAATATGCTCCCCAACTGTGCCTCATCTGGACCTGGTGACTCTGGTTCTACCTGGGCATCATTGGGACGTGGTTACTCTATTCCCCACTGGGACAGACCTGATCCTGGTAACTCTGGTCCTGACTTTGGCCTCTTCTGTCCCAGGTGACTCTGGCTCCACCTGGGCCTCACCTCTAACTGGTGACTCTGATCCTAAGCATGGTCCTCACCTGACATGGTGACTGTGGTTCCCATCGGGACCTCACCGGGACCTCATGTCTCTGGACGCACCTTGGCCTCACCAAGCCCTGGTGTCTCTGGTACCCACCTGGGTAGCATCAGGATATGGTTACACTGTTCACTAACAGTGACCCAGCCGGACCTATTAACTCTGGTCTTCACCTGGGCCACACCTGGACATGGTGACACTGGTTCACACCTGGGCCTCAACTGGACATGGTGAGTCGGATCCCCACCTGGTCCTCACCTGTAACTGGTGATTCTCGTTCCCACATGGACATCATGTGGACCTGGTGGCTGCAGTGTTTCTAGCTTCTCATGTACCTCGTGACTCTGGTCCCCACCAGGGCCTCACCGGTACCTGGTGAGTGTGGTTGCCATCCTGCACAACACCTGGACTTGGTGATTCTGGTCTGCACCTGAGACTACCCTGGATCTGGTGACTGTGGTCCCCACCTGGTCTTCACTTGGACCTGGTGACTCTCGTTCCCACATGAACCACACCTGGACCTGGTGACTGTGGTGTTCTGGTAGACTCACATTTACCTGGTGACTCCGGTCCGCACTAGGGCCTAACGTGGATCTGGTGTCTCTGGCCTGCAGGTTGGCCCACCGGGACCTGGTGAGTGGAGTTGCCACCTGGGCCTCACCCATACCTGGTGACTCAGGTCCCCACGTGGGCCTCTTTGACCTAGTGAATCTGGTCCGTACCTGGTCCTCTCCCAGACCCGGGGACTCTGGTCACCACCTGGGCATCACCTGGAACTGGTGAATCTGGTCTCATCTGGGCCTCACGCAGTCCTGGTGACTTTGTTCCCCACCTGGACCTCATTGCTGTGGTCTCTTTCTTGGCCTCACCTGGAACTGGTGACTCTGATCCTATCTGCACGTCACCCATACCTGCTGATTCTCGTCCTCACATGGGCATCATTGGTACCTGGTGACTGTTCCACACATGAGCCTCACCTGGCCCTGTTGACCATGGTACACAACTGGGCAAATTTGGGACCCGGTGACTCTGTTCCACAACTGGACGTCACCTGGACCAGGTGACTCTGGTCCCCTCGGGGTCTCACAGTGCCCTAGTGACTGTGAACCCCACTTTGGCCTGACTTGGACCTGCGGACACTGGTTGCCACCTGCTCTTGACCTCCAAATGTTGACTCTGGTTCTTTCAAGGGCCTCCCCTGTAACTGGTGATCCTGGTCCCCACCTGGGCCTCACCTGGACGTGGTGACTCTTGTCACTACTGGGTAGTCACCTAGACCAGCTTAATTTGTTCCACACCTGAGCCTCAAGTAGTCCTGTTGACCATGGTCCCCAAGCCGGTCTCACATGGACCTGTTGCCTCCGATCCCCACCGGGGCCATACGTGTACCTGGTAACTCTGGTCCTCACCTGGGCCTCATCTGGACCTAGTGACTCTGGTCCCCGCCTGGGCTTCAGCTGGATCTGGTGACCCTGGTCCCCACCTGGACTTCACTGGATCTGGTGAATCTGGTCCCCAACTGGACCTCTCCTGGACCTGGTGACTCTCTTTCCAAAATGGACCTCACCTGGATCCGGTTATTGTGGTCCTCAGTCTGGCCTCACCTGGATCTAGTGTCTCTCGTCCCCACTTTGACCTAACTCAGAACTGATGAATCTTGCCCCACCTAGGCCGCACCTAGACCTGGTGACTCTTCTTCCCAGCTATGCCTCAATACGACCTGATGAATCTGGTCCTCACCTGGGCCTCACATGGACCTGGGACTCAGCTGGATTGAGTGGCTCTGGTTCCCGCAAGGGGCTCAAATGGACTGCTGACTGTGGTCTTATTCTATGCCTCACCAGGACCTAGTGATTCTGTTCCCCATCTGGGTCTGCATGGCCCTCGTGACTCTAGTCCTCACCCAGGCATCATTGGGACCTAGATACTCCATTCGACACCTGTGCCTCACACTGACCAGGGACCTCTGGTCCCATTCTGGGCCTCAAACTAAACTGGTTACTCTGGTTCCCCCTCTGGGCCTCACCCTTACCTGGTGACACTGGTCACCCCTTGGGCTTCACTTGGGACTGGTGAATCTGGTCCTTGGCTGGTCATCACCTGGATCTGGTGACTGGTCGCCCCCTGGGCCTCACCTGGACTTGGTGAATCCTGTTGCCACCTGTGCGTCACCTGGACCTTGTGACTGTAGTCCTACCTGGACCTCACCTGGATCTGGTGGCTCTGGTTCCCATATGGGGCTCTCCTGGTCCGTGTTCCTGTGGTCTCCATCTGGCCTCACCTTGAACACAATGACTCTGATCCATATCTGGGCCTCTCCTGGACCTGTTAACTCTGGTCCTTACCTGAGGATCATTGGGACCTGAGTACTATATTATATTCCTGGGCCTCACCTGGACCTGGTGACTGAGGTCCCACCTTGGCCTCACCTGGATGAGGGGACGGTTCCAACAGGGACCTCACCTGGTCCTGGTGACTCAGGTCCTCATATGGGCATCATGGGACCTGGTTTCTCAGTTCCACATTGGGGCCTCACCTGGACCTAGTGATTCACCTCCCCCTCTGGGCCTCACCCTGATGTGGTGACTCTGGTCCCCACCTGGATATCACCAGAACCGGCTGACTCTGGTCCCCCTCTGAGACTCACCCGGAGCTGTGGACACTGGTCCTCAACTGGGCCTCAACAGGACCTGATGAATCTACTCTTCACTTAGGCCTCGTCTGGACCTTGTGACTCTTTTCCCACCTGGCATCAATGGGACATGGTTACTCTGTTCCCCACCTGGGCCTCAACTGGACATGATAACTTTGCTCCATTCTTTGGCCTCAACTGGTCCTGATGACTCTCGTCCCCCCACCTAAGCCTCAATCAGGACCTGGTGACTGTGGTCCCCACCTGGATCTCCCCTGGACCTGGTGACTCTCGTTCCTACATGAACCACACCTGGACTTGGTGACTGTGGTGTTCTTGTAGACTCACATTTCCCTGGTGACACAGGTCCCCACGTGTGTCTCACTTGGACCTGGTGAATCTGGTCCTTACCTGGTATTCATCCGGAACAAGTAACTCTGGTCACCACCTGGGAATTACCTGGATCTGGTGAATCTGGTCCCCATCTGGGCCTCACCCAGTCCTGGTGACTTTCTTACCCACCTGGATCTGATTGCTGTGGACTCCTTCTTGGCCTCACCTGGAACTGGTGACTCTGATCCTAACTGGGTCTCACCCAGATCTGGTGACTCTGGTCCTCACCTGTGGACCATTATGACCTGGATACTCTGTTAGACACCTGAGCCTCACCTGGACATGGTGTACTCTGGATCCCCTCTGGGCCTCACCCTGACATGGTGACTCTGGTCCCCATCTGGATGTCACCTAGACCAGGTGAATTTGGTAACACTCTAGGCCTCAACTAGAACTGGTGACTCTGGTCCTCAATTGGGCCTCACCTGGACCTAGTGAATATGCTCCCCAACTGCGCCTCATCTGGACCTGGTGACTCTGGTTCTACCTGGGCATCATGGGACGTGGTTACTCTATTCCCCACTAGGACAGACCTGATCCTGGTAACTCTGGTCCATACTTTGGCCTCTTCTGTACCAGGTGACTCTGGCTCCACCTGGGCCTCACCTGTAACTGGTGACTCTGATCCTAAGCATGGTCTCACCTGACATGGTGACTGTGGATCCCATCCAGACCTCACCTGGACCTCATGTCCCTGGACCAACCTTGGCCTCACCAAGCCTGGTGTCTCTGGTAACCACCTGGGTAGCATCAGGATATGGTTACACTGTTCACTAACAGTGACCCAGCCGGACCTATTAACTCTGGTCTTCACCTGGGCCACACCTGGACATGGTGACACTCGTTCCCACCTGGGGCTCACCTGGACATGATGAGTCGGATCCCCACCTGGTCCTCACCTGTAACTGGTGATTCTCGTTCCCACATGGACATCATGTGGACCTGGTGGCTGCAGTGTTTCTAGCTTCTCATGTACCTCGTGACTCTGGTCCCCACCAGGGCCTCACCGGGACCTGGTGAGTGTGGTTGCCACCTGCACCTCACCTGGACCTGGTGAATCCGGTCTGCACCTGAGACAACCTTGGATCTGGTGACTGTGGTCCCCACCGGGCTTCACCTGGATTTGGGGACTCCGGTCCCCATCTGGGCCTCACCTGGCATGTTGACATTGGTCCTCAACTGGGCAAAATTGGACCCGGTGACTGTGTTCCACAACTGGACCTCACCTGGACCAGGTGACTCTGGTCCCCTCTGGGTCTCACCGTGCCCTAGTGACTGTGAACCCCACTTTGGCCTGACTTGGACTTGCTGACCCTGGTTCCCACCTGCGCCTGACCTCGAACTGTTGACTCTGGTTCTTTCATGGGCCTCCCCTTTACCTGGTGATCCTGGTCCCCACCTGGTCCTCACCTGGACGTGGTGACACTTGTCACCACCGGGGACTCACCTGGACCTGCTTACTGTGTTCCACACCTGGGCCTCAAGTAGACCTGTTGACCATGGTCCCCAAGCCGGCCTCACATGGACCTGTTGCCTCTGATTCCCACCGGGGCCTCACGTGTACCTGGTAACTCTGGTCCTCACCTAGGCTTCATCTGGACCTAGTGACTCTGGTCCCCACCTGGGCTTCACCTGGATCTGGTGACTCTGATCCCCACCTGCACTTCACCTGGATCTAGTGACTCTGGTCCCCACCTGGACCTCTCCTAGACCTGGTGACTCTCTTTCCAACATGGACCTCACCTGGATCTGGTGACTCTGGTACTCAGTTTGGCCTCACCTGGACCTGGCATCTCTCGTCCCCACTTTGACCTAACTCAGAACTGCTGAATCTTGCCCCACCTCGACCGCAACCAGACCTGGTGTACTCTTGTCCCCAGCTATGCCTCAATTCGACCTGATGAATCTGGTCCTCACCTGGGCCTCACATGGACCTGGGACTCAGCTGGATAGAGTGGCTCTGGTTCCCACAACGGGCTCACCTGATACAGCTGACTGTGGTCTTATTCTATGCCTCACCTGGTCCTAGTGATTCTGTTCCCCATCTGGGCCTGCATGGTCCTAGTGACTCTGGTCCTCACCCAGGAATCATTAGGTCCTGGATACTCTATTCCACACCTGTGCCTCACATTGACCATGGACCTCTCGTCCCATTCTGGGACTCAAACTAAACTAGTTACTGGTTCCCCTTTGGGCCTCACCCTTACCTGGTGACTCTGGACACCCGTTTGGCTTCACTTGGGCCTGGTGAATCTGGTCCTTAGCTTGTCCTCACTTGGATATGGTGACTGGTCGCCACCTGGGCCTCACCTGGACTTGGTGAATGCTGTTGCCAACTGCGCCTCACCTGGACCTTGTGACAGTGGTCCAACCTGGACTTCACCTGGATCTGGTTGCTCTGGTTCCCATATGGGTCTCTGCTGGACCTGGTTCCTGTGGTCTCCATCAGGCCTCACCTGGAACACAGTGACTCTGATGCATATTTGTGCCTCTCCTGGACCTGTTGACCCTGTCCTTACCTGGGCATCATTGGGGCCTGGATACTCTCTTATATACCTGGTCCTCACCTGGACCTGGTGACTGTGGTCCCACCTGGACCTCACCGGGACGAGGTGACTGGTTCCCACAGGGACCCCACCTGGACCTCGTGACTCAGGTCCTCATATGGGCATCATGGGACCTGGTTTCTCAGTTCCACATCGGGGCCTCAAGTGGACCTAGTGATTCTGGTCCCCCTCTGGGCCTGACCCTGACGCGGTGACTCTGGTCCCAACCTGGATATCACCAGAACCTGGTGACTGTGGTCCCCCTCTGGGACTCACCCGGAGATGGGGCACTGGTCCTCAACTGGGCCTCAACAGGACCTGGTGAATCTACTCCTCACCTAGGCCTCGTCTGGACCTTGTGACTCTTTTCCCACCTGGCATCAATGGGACATGGTTACTCTGTTCCCCACCTGGGCCTCACCTCCACATGATAACTTTGCTCCATACTTTGGCCTCAACTGGTCCTGATGACTCTGTTCCCCCCACCTAGGCCTCAGTCTGGACCTGGGGACTGTGATGCCCACCTGGGTCACACCTGTACCTGGTGATTCTCGTTCCCACATGAACCACACGTGGACCTGGCGACTGTGGTGTTCTTGTAGACTCACATTTACCTGGTGACACCGGTCCCCACTAGGGTCTCACCTGGATCTGGTGACTCTGGCCTGCCGGTTGGCCTCACCTTGACCTGGTGAGTGGGATTGCCACCTGGTCCTCACACATAGCTGGTGACTCAATTCCCCTCGTGGACCTCTTGGACCTGGTGAATCTGGTCCTTACCTGGTCCTATCCCAGACCCGGGGAGTCTGGTCACCACCTGAGCCTCACCTGGACCTGGTGAATCTGGTCCCCATCTGGGCCTCACCCAGTCCTGGTGACTTTCTTCCCCACCTGGACCTGATTGCTGTGGACTCTTTCTTGGCCTCACCTGGAACTGGTGACTCTGATCCTATCTGCGCGTCACCCAGATCTGGTGACTCTGGGCCTCACCTGGGCATCATTGGTACCTGGTGACTCTTCCACGCCTGAGCCTAACCTGGACATGATGACTCTGGAACCACTCTGGGCCTCTCCCTGACCTGATGCCTCTGTTCCCCATCTGGATGTCACCTGGACGAGGTGATTCTGGTGCCCCTCTAAGCCTCAACCAGATCTGGTGACAGTGTTCCTCAACTGGGCCTCACTGGACCTAGTGAATATGCTCCATCTGGGCCTCATTTGGACCTGGTAACTCTGGTCCCTACCTGGGCATCATCGGGACATGGTTCCACTGCATGGCCTGCATATTGGCCTCACATGGACCTGGTAACTCTAGTCCCTACCTGGGCATCATCAGCATATGGTTCCTCTGCATGGCCTGCAGTTTGGCCTCACTTGAACCTGGGGAGTGGGGTTGCCACCTGGGCCTCACCCATGCTTGGTGACACAGGTACCCACGTGGACCTCACTTGGACCTGGTGAATCTGGTCCTTACCTGGTCCTCACCCGGAACTGGTAACTCTGGTCACCACCTGGGAATCAACTGGACCTGGTGAATCAGGTCCCCATCTGGGCCTCACCCAGTCCTGGTGACTTTGTTCCCCACCTGGACCTGTTTGCTGTGGACTCCTTTTTGGCCTCACCTGGAACTGGTGACTCTGATCCTAACTGGGCCTCACCCAGATTTGGTGACTCTTGTCCTCACCTGTGGACCATTATGACCTGGACCTCTGTTGCACATCTGAGCCTCACCTGGACATGATGACTCTGGATCCCCTCTGGGCCTCACCCTGACATGGTCATTCTGGTCCCCATCTGGATGTCACCTAGACCAGGTGAATCTGGTACCCCTCTAGGCCTCAACTAGACCTGGGGATTCTGGTCCTCAAGTGCGCATCACCGAGACCTAGAGAATATGCTCCCCACCTGCGCCTCATCTGGACCTGGTGACTCTGGTTCTACCTGCGCATTATCGGGACATGGTTACTCCATTCCCCACTGGGACTGACCTGATCCTGGTAACTCTGGTCCATACTTTGGCCTCTTCTGTACCAGGTGACTCTGGCTCCACCTGGGCCTCACCAGTAACTGGTGACTCTGATCCTAAGCATGGCCTCACCAGACCTGGTGACTGTGGTTCCAATCGGGACCTCATTTGGACCTCATATCTCTGGTCCCACCTGGGCCTCACCAGGACCTGGTGTCTCTGGTACCCACCAGGGTAGCATCAGGATATGGTTACACTCTTCACTAACAGTGACCCAGCCGGACCTATTAACTCTGGTCTTCACCTGGGCCACACCTGGACATGGTGACACTCGTTCCCACCTGGGTCTCACCTGGACATGGTGAGTCGGATCCCCACCTGTTCCTCACTTGTAACTGGTGATTCTCGTTCCCACATGGACATCCTGGGGACATAGTGTCTGCAGTGTTTCTAGCTTCTCATGTACCTCGTGACTCTGGTCCCCACCAGGGCCTCACAGGGACCTGGTGAGTGTGGTTGCCACCTGCACCTCACCTGGACTTGGTGATTCTGGTCTGCACCTGAGACTACCCTGGATCAGGTGACTGTGGTCCCCACCTGGTCTTCACCTGGATTTGGGGACTCCGGTCCCCATCTGGGCCTCACCTGTCCCTGTTGACCATGGTCCTCAACTGGGCACAATTGGGGCCCGGTGACTGTGTTCCACAAATGGACCTCACCTGGACCAGGTGACTCTGGTCCCCCACTGGGTCTCACCGTGCCCTAGTGAATATGAACGCCACTTTGGCCTGACTTGGACATACTGACCCTGTTTGCCACCAGGGCCTGAGCTCAAACTGTTGACGTATGGAACTTGTATGTAGCACCAGTCTAGCACAGGAATTACTACGAAATCGCTGAATTGAACTTGGAGGCAGTAGTCTTGTGTGCCGGGAGATTCCAATTACCTCTCCCAACACTTCCGTCAAGCAGCGAGCCTAGGCCTTTTAGAATCGAAGTGTACCAGCAGGCTGGATGTGGAGGTACAGGCCATAAGCTCAACTCTCAGAAGTGTGTATGCATGGGAGGCAGATGTCTGCTACCACTCGGACATGGGATATGGAACCTGGCTACACTCTGATTGAAGAAAGCCGTTGGAAATCGCTGTATTCAACTCAGATACACGGGAGTTCAGGCCCAATGCTTACACATGCTTTTCCCCCAACCTCTCCCAGCCACTAACATAAGGATGTTAGCAGCTACGTCTACAGTCAGGCAGGATGCGGGAGGCTTCTGCCCTGAACTCAGCTCTCACAGGGAAGCCTGCCTAGAAGTCAGCTCTCAACTAGCTGCATTCTTATGGCAGGGAGAAGGTAGCAGTATTCTAGTCAGGAGGTTCCATGATTACCACTCTACTGCACCTGGAAATACCGTACAGTTCTGCATTGTTAACTTGCGACTCAGAAGCCTCTGTAAACGGGGATCCCTGGGTTGCCCAGCGGTTTGGCGCCTGCCTTTGGCCTAGGGCGCGATCCTGGAGACCCAGGATCGAATCCCACATCGGGCTCCCGGTGCATGGAGCCTGCTTCTCCCTTGCCTGTGTCTCTGCCTCTCTCTCTCTCTCTCTGTGACTATCATAAAAAAAATGAAGCCTCTGTAAACGTCTCTGGTGAAGACGGGCGAAACTCACTCTGCAGCCAGTGTGGAACTGTGAGGGACTGAGGGTGACCTCAACTCTCAGAAATAAGATGCTTTTGGACAAGGCGTTCAACTACCTTCTCACGTATGGAACTTAGTATGTAGCACCAGTATACCACAGGAATTACTAGGAAATCGCTGGATTGAGCTTGGAGGCACTCGTCTTGTGTGCCGGGAGATTCCCATTACCTCTCCCAACACTTCCGTCAAGCAGCGAGCCTAGGCTTATAGAAGCGAAGTGTACCAGCAGGCTGGATGTGGAGGTACAGGCCATAAGCTCAACTCTCAGAAGTGTGTATGCATGGGAGGCAGATGTCTGCTACCCACTCGGGTATCGGTGTTGGAACCTAGCTACACTCTGATTGAAGGCCGTTGGAAATCACTGTATTCCACTCAGATACACGTGAGTTCAGGCCCAATGCTTCCACATGCTTTTCTACAACATATCACAGCCACTAACATGAGAATGTTAGCAGCAATGTCTACTATCAGGCAGGATTCAGGAGGGTTCGGCCTTGAACTCAGCTCTCACAGGGAAGCATGACTAGAAGCCAGCTCTCAACTAGCTGCATTCTTATGGCAGTGAGAAGGTAGCAGTATTCTGAGTCAGGAGGTTCCAAGATTACCATTCTACTGCACCTGGAGGTAACGTCCAGGTCTGCATTGTTAACTTGCGCTCAGAAGCCTCTGGCAAACGTCTCTGGTGAAGACGTGCGAAACTCACTCTGCAGACAGTGTGGAACTGTGAGGGACTGAGGGTGAGCTCAACTCTCAGAAGTAAGATGCTTTTGGACAAGGCGTTCAGCTGCCTTCTCACATATGGCATTTAGTAGGTAGCACCAGTCTACCACAGGAATTACTGGGAAATCGCTGAATTGAGCTTGGAGGCAGTAGTCTTGTATGCCGGGAGTTTCCAATTACCTCTCCCAACACTTCCGTCAAGCAGCGAGCCTAGGCCTTTTAGAAGCGAAGGTACCAGTAGGCTGGATGTGGAGGTACAGGCCATAAGCTCAACTCTCAGAAGTGTGTATGCATAGGAGGCAGATGTGTGCTATTCACACGTACATTCGAGTTGGAACCTAGCTACCCTCCGATTGAAGAAAGTCTTTGGAAATCGCTGTATTCAACTCAGATACAAGTGAGTTCAGGCACAAGGATTCCACATGCTTTTCTCACAACGTCTCCCAACCACTAACATGAGGATGTTAGCAGCTACGTCTACAGTCAGGCAGGATGCGGGAGGCTTCTGCCCTGACCTCAGCTCTCACAGGGAAGCATTCCTAGAAGCCAGCTCTCAAATAGCCTCATTCTTATGGCAGTGTGAAGGTAGCAGTATTCTGAGTCGGGAGGTTGCTAGATTACCTCTCTACTGCACCTGGAGATACCGTCCAGGTCTGCCTTGTTAACTTGCGACTCAGAAGCCTCTGGCAAACTTCTCTGGTGAAGACGTGCGAAACACACTCTGCAGGCAGTGTGGAACTGTGAGGGACTGAGGTTTAGCTCAACTCTCAGAAGTAAGTTGCTTTTGGACAAGGCGTTCAGCTACCTTCTCACATATGGAACTTAGTATGTAGCACCACTGTACCACAGGAATTACTGGAAAATCGATGAATTGAGCTTGGAGGCACTAGTCTTGTGTGCCGGGAGATTCCAATTTCCTCTCCCAACGCTCCCATAAGCAGGGAACCTAGGACTTTTCGAAGCGAAGGGGGTACCTAGCTACACTCTGATTGAAGAAGGTCATTAGAAATCGCTGTATTCAACTCACATACACGTGAGTTCAGGTCCAACGATTCCACATGCTTTTCTCCAACCTTTCACAGCCACTAACATGAGAATGTTAGCAGCATTTTCTACAGTCAGCAGGATCGGGAGGGTTCTGCCCTGAACTCAGCTCTCACAGGGAAGCATGCCTAGAAGCCAGCTCTCAACTAGCTGCATTCTTATGGCAGGGCGAAGGTAGCAGTATTCTGAGTCAGGAGGTTCCATGATTACCACTCTACCTCATCTGGAAATACAGTCCAGGTCTACATTGTTAACTTGCGTCTCAGAAGCCTCTGGCAAACGTCTCTGGTGAAGACGTGCGAAACTCACTCTGCAGGCAGTGTGGAACTGTGAGGGACTGAGGGTGAGCTGAAATCTCAGAAGTAAGATGCTTTTGGACAAGGCGTTCAACTACCTTCCCACGTATGGAACTTAGTATGTAGCACAAGTCTACCACAGGAATTACTAGGAAATCGCTGGACTGAGCTTGGAGGCACTAGTCTTGTGTGCCGGGATGATTCCAATTACCTCTCCCAACACTTCGGTCAAACAGCGAGCCTAGGCCTTTTAGAAGCCAAGGGTACCAGCAGGCTGGATGTGGAGGTACAGGCCATAAGCTCAACTCTCAGAAGTGTGTATGCATGGGAGGCAGATGTCTGCTACCCGCTCGTACATGGGATTTGGAACCTGGCTACACTCTGATTGAGGAAAGCCGTTGGAAATCGCTGTATTCAACTCAGATACACGGGAGTTCAGGCCCAGTGCTCACACATGCTTTTCCCGCAACCTCTCCCAGCCACTAACATTAGGATGTTAGCAGCTACTCCTACAGTCAGGCAGGATGCGGGAGGGTTCTGCCCTGTCCTCAGCTCTCACAGGGAAGCATGTCTTGAAGCCAGCTGTCAACTAGCTGCATTCCTATGGCAGTGAGAAGGTAGCAGTATTCTGAGTCAGGAGGTTCCAAGATTACCACTCTACTGCACCTGGAGATACCGTCCAGGTCTGCATTGTTAACTTGCGTCTCAGAAGCCTCTGGCAAACGTCTCTGGTGAAGACGTGGAAACTCACTCTGCAGGCAGTGTGGAACTGTGAAGGACTGAGGGTGAGCTCAACTCTCAGAAGTAAGATGCTTTTGGACAAGGCGTTCAGCTACCTTCTCACGTATGGAACTTAGTATGTAGCACCAGTCTACCACAGGAATTACTAGGAAATCGCTGAATTGAGCTTGGAGGCAGTAGTCTTGTGTGCCGGGAGATTCCAATTACCTCTCCCAACACTTCCGTCAACAGCGAGCCTAGGCCTTTTAGAAGCGAAGTGTACCAGCAGGCTGGATGTGGAGGTACAGTCCATAAGCTCAACTCTCAGAAGTGTGTATGCATGGGAGGCAGATGTCTGCTACCCACTCGGGTATCGGTGTTGGAACCTAGCTACACTCTGATTGAAGGTCCGTTGGAAATCGCTGTATTCAACTCAGATACACGGGAGTTCAG
This sequence comes from Canis lupus dingo, assembly GCF_003254725.2. Lineage (NCBI taxonomy): Eukaryota > Metazoa > Chordata > Mammalia > Carnivora > Canidae > Canis > Canis lupus. Next base: position 37,452 of record NW_026019467.1, on the reverse strand, counting down.
GCCCAGTGCTCACACATGCTTTTCCCGCAACCTCTCCCAGCCACTAACATTAGGATGTTAGCAGCTACTCCTACAGTCAGGCAGGATGCGGGAGGGTTCTGCCCTGTCCTCAGCTCTCACAGGGAAGCATGTCTTGAAGCCAGCTGTCAACTAGCTGCATTCCTATGGCAGTGAGAAGGTAGCAGTATTCTGAGTCAGGAGGTTCCAAGATTACCACTCTACTGCACCTGGAGATACCCTCCAGGTCTGCATTGTTACCTTGTACTCAGAAGCCTCTGGCAATCGTCTCTGGTGAAGACGTGTGAAACTCACTCTGCAGGCAGTGTGGAACTGTGAGGGACTGAGGCTGAGCTCAACTCTCAGAAGTAAGATGCTTTTGGACAAGGCGTTCAGCTACCCTCTCACGTATGGAACTTAGTATGTAGCACCTGTCTACCACAAGAATTACTGGGAAATCGCTGAATTGAGCTTGGAGGCACTAGTCTTGTGTGCCGGGAGATTCCAATTACCTCTCCCAGCACTTCCGTCAAACAGCGAGCCTAGGCCTTTTAGAAGCCAAGGGTACCAGCAGGCTGGATGTGGAGGTACAGGCCATAAGCTCAACTCTCAGAAGTGTGTATGCATGGGAGGCAGATGTCTGCTACCCGCTCGTACATGGGATTTGGAACCTGGCTACACTCTGGTTGAGGAAAGCCGTTGGAAATCGCTGTATTCAACTCAGATACACGGGAGTTCAGGCCCAGTGCTCACACATGCTTTTCCCGCAACCTCTCCCAGCCACTAACATTAGGATGTTAGCAGCTACTCCTACAGTCAGGCAGGATGCGGGAGGGTTCTGCCCTGTCCTCAGCTCTCACAGGGAAGCATGTCTTGAAGCCAGCTGTCAACTAGCTGCATTCCTATGGCAGTGAGAAGGTAGCAGTATTCTGAGTCAGGAGGTTCCAAGATTACCAGTCTACTGCACCTGGGGATACCCTCCAGGTCTGCATTGTTACCCTGCGTCTCAGAAGCCTCTGGCAAACGTCTCTGGTGAAGACGTGCGAAACTCACTCTGCAGGCAGTGTGGAACTGTGAGGGACTGAGGCTGAGCTCAACTCTCAGAAGTAAGATGCTTTTGGACAAGGCGTTCAGCTACCCTCTCACGTATGGAACTTAGTATGTAGCACCAGTCTACCACAGGAATTACTAGGAAATCGCTGGACTGAGCTTGGAGGCACTAGTCTTGTGTGCCGGGTGATTCCAATTACCTCTCCCAACACTTCGGTCAAACAGCGAGCCTAGGCCTTTTAGAAGCCAAGGGTACCAGCAGGCTGGATGTGGAGGTACAGGCCATAAGCTCAACTCTCAGAAGTGTGTATGCATGGGAGGCAGATGTCTGCTACCCACTCGTACATGGGATTTGGAACCTGGCTACACTCTGATTGAAGAAAGCCGTTGGAAATCGCTGTATTCAACTCAGATACACGGGAGTTCAGGCCCAGTGCTCACACATGCTTTTCCCGCAACCTCTCCCAGCCACTAACATTAGGATGTTAGCAGCTACTCCTACAGTCAGGCAGGATGCGGGAGGGTTCTGCCCTGTCCTCAGCTCTCACAGGGAAGCATGTCTTGAAGCCAGCTGTCAACTAGCTGCATTCCTATGGCAGTGAGAAGGTAGCAGTATTCTGAGTCAGGAGGTTCCAAGATTACCACTCTACTGCACCTGGAGATACCCTCCAGGTCTGCATTGTTAACTTGTACTCAGAAGCCTCTGGCAATCGTCTCTGGTGAAGACGTGTGAAACTCACTCTGCAGGCAGTGTGGAACTGTGAGGGACTGAGGGTGAGCTCAACTCTCAGAAGAAAGATGCTTTTGGACAAGGCGTTCAGCTACCTTCTCACATATGGAACTTAGTATGTAGCACCTGTCTACCACAAGAATTACTGGGAAATCGTGAATTGAGCTTGGAGGCACTCGTCTTGTGTGCCGGGAGATTCCAATTACCTCTCCCAGCACTTCCGTCAAACAGCGAGCCTAGGCCTTTTAGAAGTGCAAGGTACCAGCAGGCTGGATGTGGAGGTACAGGCCATAAGCTCAACTCTCAGAAGTGTGTATGCATGGGAGGCAGATGTCTGCTACCCGCTCGTACATGGGATTTGGAACCTAGGCTACACTCTGGTTGAGGAAAGCCGTTGGAAATCGCTGTATTCAACTCAGATACACGGGAGTTCAGGCCCAGTGCTCACACATGCTTTTCCCGCAACCTCTCCCAGCCACTAACATTAGGATGTTAGCAGCTACTCCTACAGTCAGGCAGGATGCGGGAGGGTTCTGCCCTGTCCTCAGCTCTCACAGGGAAGCATGTCTTGAAGCCAGCTGTCAACTAGCTGCATTCCTATGGCAGTGAGAAGGTAGCAGTATTCTGAGTCAGGAGGTTCCAAGATTACCAGTCTACTGCACCTGCGGATACCCTCCAGGTCTGCATTGTTACCCTGCGTCTCAGAAGCCTCTGGCAAACGTCTCTGCTGAAGACGTGCGAAACTCACTCTGCAGGCAGTGTGGAACTGTGAGGGACTGAGGCTGAGCTCAACTCTCAGAAGTAAGATGCTTTTGGACAAGGCGTTCAGCTACCCTCTCACGTATGGAACTTAGTATGTAGCACCAGTCTACCACAGGAATTACTAGGAAATCGCTGGACTGAGCTTGGAGGCACTAGTCTTGTGTGCCGGGTGATTCCAATTACCTCTCCCAACACTTCGGTCAAACAGCGAGCCTAGGCCTTTTAGAAGCCAAGGGTACCAGCAGGCTGGATGTGGAGGTACAGGCCATAAGCTCAACTCTCAGAAGTGTGTATGCATGGGAGGCAGATGTCTGCTACCCGCTCGTACATGGGATTTGGAACCTGGCTACACTCTGGTTGAGGAAAGCCGTTGGAAATCGCTGTATTCAACTCAGATACACGGGAGTTCAGGCCCAGTGCTCACACATGCTTTTCCCGCAACCTCTCCCAGCCACTAACATTAGGATGTTAGCAGCTACTCCTACAGTCAGGCAGGATGCGGGAGGGTTCTGCCCTGTCCTCAGCTCTCACAGGGAAGCATGTCTTGAAGCCAGCTGTCAACTAGCTGCATTCCTATGGCAGTGAGAAGGTAGCAGTATTCTGAGTCAGGAGGTTCCAAGATTACCAGTCTACTGCACCTGGGATACCCTCCAGGTCTGCATTGTTACCCTGCGTCTCAGAAGCCTCTGGCAAACGTCTCTGGTGAAGACGTGCGAAACTCACTCTGCAGGCAGTGTGGAACTGTGAGGGACTGAGGCTGAGCTCAACTCTCAGAAGTAAGATGCTTTTGGACAAGGCGTTCAGCTACCCTCTCACGTATGGAACTTAGTATGTAGCACCAGTCTACCACAGGAATTACTAGGAAATCGCTGGACTGAGCTTGGAGGCACTAGTCTTGTGTGCCGGGTGATTCCAATTACCTCTCCCAACACTTCGGTCAAACAGCGAGCCTAGGCCTTTTAGAAGCCAAGGGTACCAGCAGGCTGGATGTGGAGGTACAGGCCATAAGCTCAACTCTCAGAAGTGTGTATGCATGGGAGGCAGATGTCTGCTACCCACTCGGACATGGGATTTGGAACCTGGCTACACTCTGATTGAAGAAAGCCGTTGGAAATCGCTGTATTCAACTCAGATACACGGGAGTTCAGGCCCAGTGCTCACACATGCTTTTCCCGCAACCTCTCCCAGCCACTAACATTAGGATGTTAGCAGCTACTCCTACAGTCAGGCAGGATGCGGGAGGGTTCTGCCCTGTCCTCAGCTCTCACAGGGAAGCATGTCTTGAAGCCAGCTGTCAACTAGCTGCATTCCTATGGCAGTGAGAAGGTAGCAGTATTCTGAGTCAGGAGGTTCCAAGATTACCACTCTACTGCACCTGGAGATACCCTCCAGGTCTGCATTGTTAACTTGTACTCAGAAGCCTCTGGCAATCGTCTCTGGTGAAGACGTGTGAAACTCACTCTGCAGGCAGTGTGGAACTGTGAGGGACTGAGGGTGAGCTCAACTCTCAGAAGTAAGATGCTTTTGGACAAGGCGTTCAGCTACCCTCTCACGTATGGAACTTAGTATGTAGCACCAGTCTACCACAGGAATTACTAGGAAATCGCTGGACTGAGCTTGGAGGCACTAGTCTTGTGTGCCGGGTGATTCCAATTACCTCTCCCAACACTTCCGTCAAACAGCGAGCCTAGGCCTTTTAGAAGCCAAGGGTACCAGCAGGCTGGATGTGGAGGTACAGGCCATAAGCTCAACTCTCAGAAGTGTGTATGCATGGGAGGCAGATGTCTGCTACCCACTCGTACATGGGATTTGGAACCTGGCTACACTCTGATTGAGAAAGCCGTTGGAAATCGCTGTATTCAACTCAGATACACGGGAGTTCAGGCCCAGTGCTCACACATGCTTTTCCCGCAACCTCTCCCAGCCACTAACATTAGGATGTTAGCAGCTACTCCTACAGTCAGGCAGGATGCGGGAGGGTTCTGCCCTGTCCTCAGCTCTCACAGGGAAGCATGTCTTGAAGCCAGCTGTCAACTAGCTGCATTCCTATGGCAGTGAGAAGGTAGCAGTATTCTGAGTCAGGAGGTTCCAAGATTACCACTCTACTGCACCTGGAGATACCCTCCAGGTCTGCATTGTTAACTTGTACTCAGAAGCCTCTGGCAATCGTCTCTGGTGAAGACGTGCTGAAACTCACTCTGCAGGCAGTGTGGAACTGTGAGGGACTGAGGCTGAGCTCAACTCTCAGAAGTAAGATGCTTTTGGACAAGGCGTTCAGCTACCCTCTCACGTATGGAACTTAGTATGTAGCACCAGTCTACCACAGGAATTACTAGGAAATCGCTGGACTGAGCTTGGAGGCACTAGTCTTGTGTGCCGGGTGATTCCAATTACCTCTCCCAACACTTCGGTCAAACAGCGAGCCTAGGCCTTTTAGAAGCCAAGGGTACCAGCAGGCTGGATGTGGAGGTACAGGCCATAAGCTCAACTCTCAGAAGTGTGTATGCATGGGAGGCAGATGTCTGCTACCCACTCGTACATGGGATTTGGAACCTGGCTACACTCTGGTTGAGGAAAGCCGTTGGAAATCGCTGTATTCAACTCAGATACACGGGAGTTCAGGCCCAGTGCTCACACATGCTTTTCCCGCAACCTCTCCCAGCCACTAACATTAGGATGTTAGCAGCTACTCCTACAGTCAGGCAGGATGCGGGAGGGTTCTGCCCTGTCCTCAGCTCTCACAGGGAAGCATGTCTTGAAGCCAGCTGTCAACTAGCTGCATTCCTATGGCAGTGAGAAGGTAGCAGTATTCTGAGTCAGGAGGTTCCAAGATTACCAGTCTACTGCACCTGGGGATACCCTCCAGGTCTGCATTGTTACCCTTCGTCTCAGAAGCCTCTGGCAAACGTCTCTGGTGAAGACGTGCGAAACTCACTCTGCAGGCAGTGTGGAACTGTGAGGGACTGAGGCTGAGCTCAACTCTCAGAAGTAAGATGCTTTTGGACAAGGCGTTCAGCTACCTCTCACGTATGGAACTTAGTATGTAGCACCAGTCTACCACAGGAATTACTAGGAAATCGCTGGACTGAGCTTGGAGGCACTAGTCTTGTGTGCCGGGTGATTCCAATTACCTCTCCCAACACTTCGGTCAAACAGCGAGCCTAGGCCTTTTAGAAGCCAAGGGTACCAGCAGGCTGGATGTGGAGGTACAGGCCATAAGCTCAACTCTCAGAAGTGTGTATGCATGGGAGGCAGATGTCTGCTACCCACTCGCACATGGGATTTGGAACCTGGCTACACTCTGATTGAAGAAAGCCGTTGGAAATCGCTGTATTCAACTCAGATACACGGGAGTTCAGGCCCAGTGCTCACACATGCTTTTCCCGCAACCTCTCCCAGCCACTAACATTAGGATGTTAGCAGCTACTCCTACAGTCAGGCAGGATGCGGGAGGGTTCTGCCCTGTCCTCAGCTCTCACAGGGAAGCATGTCTTGAAGCCAGCTGTCAACTAGCTGCATTCCTATGGCAGTGAGAAGGTAGCAGTATTCTGAGTCAGGAGGTTCCAAGATTACCACTCTACTGCACCTGGAGATACCCTCCAGGTCTGCATTGTTAACTTGTACTCAGAAGCCTCTGGCAATCGTCTCTGGTGAAGACGTGTGAAACTCACTCTGCAGGCAGTGTGGAACTGTGAGGGACTGAGGGTGAGCTCAACTCTCAGAAGAAGATGCTTTTGGACAAGGCGTTCAGCTACCTCTCACATATGGAACTTAGTATGTAGCACCTGTCTACCACAAGAATTACTGGGAAATCGTGAATTGAGCTTGGAGGCACTCGTCTTGTGTGCCGGGAGATTCCAATTACCTCTCCCAGCACTTCCGTCAAACAGCGAGCCTAGGCCTTTTAGAAGCCAAGGGTACCAGCAGGCTGGATGTGGAGGTACAGGCCATAAGCTCAACTCTCAGAAGTGTGTATGCATGGGAGGCAGATGTCTGCTACCCGCTCGTACATGGGATTTGGAACCTGGCTACACTCTGGTTGAGGAAAGCCGTTGGAAATCGCTGTATTCAACTCAGATACACGGGAGTTCAGGCCCAGTGCTCACACATGCTTTTCCCGCAACCTCTCCCAGCCACTAACATTAGGATGTTAGCAGCTACTCCTACAGTCAGGCAGGATGCGGGAGGGTTCTGCCCTGTCCTCAGCTCTCACAGGGAAGCATGTCTTGAAGCCAGCTGTCAACTAGCTGCATTCCTATGGCAGTGAGAAGGTAGCAGTATTCTGAGTCAGGAGGTTCCAAGATTACCAGTCTACTGCACCTGGGGATACCCTCCAGGTCTGCATTGTTACCCTGCGTCTCAGAAGCCTCTGGCAAACGTCTCTGGTGAAGACGTGCGAAACTCACTCTGCAGGCAGTGTGGAACTGTGAGGGACTGAGGCTGAGCTCAACTCTCAGAAGTAAGATGCTTTTGGACAAGGCGTTCAGCTACCCTCTCACGTATGGAACTTAGTATGTAGCACCAGTCTACCACAGGAATTACTAGGAAATCGCTGGACTGAGCTTGGAGGCACTAGTCTTGTGTGCCGGGTGATTCCAATTACCTCTCCCAACACTTCGGTCAAACAGCGAGCCTAGGCCTTTTAGAAGCCAAGGGTACCAGCAGGCTGGATGTGGAGGTACAGGCCATAAGCTCAACTCTCAGAAGTGTGTATGCATGGGAGGCAGATGTCTGCTACCCACTCGTACATGGGATTTGGAACCTGGCTACACTCTGATTGAGGAAAGCCGTTGGAAATCGCTGTATTCAACTCAGATACACGGGAGTTCAGGCCCAGTGCTCACACATGCTTTTCCCGCAACCTCTCCCAGCCACTAACATTAGGATGTTAGCAGCTACTCCTACAGTCAGGCAGGATGCGGGAGGGTTCTGCCCTGTCCTCAGCTCTCACAGGGAAGCATGTCTTGAAGCCAGCTGTCAACTAGCTGCATTCCTATGGCAGTGAGAAGGTAGCAGTATTCTGAGTCAGGAGGTTCCAAGATTACCACTCTACTGCACCTGGAGATACCCTCCAGGTCTGCATTGTTAACTTGTACTCAGAAGCCTCTGGCAATCGTCTCTGGTGAAGACGTGTGAAACTCACTCTGCAGGCAGTGTGGAACTGTGAGGGACTGAGGCTGAGCTCAACTCTCAGAAGTAAGATGCTTTTGGACAAGGCGTTCAGCTACCCTCTCACGTATGGAACTTAGTATGTAGCACCAGTCTACCACAGGAATTACTAGGAAATCGCTGGACTGAGCTTGGAGGCACTAGTCTTGTGTGCCGGGTGATTCCAATTACCTCTCCCAACACTTCGGTCAAACAGCGAGCCTAGGCCTTTTAGAAGCCAAGGGTACCAGCAGGCTGGATGTGGAGGTACAGGCCATAAGCTCAACTCTCAGAAGTGTGTATGCATGGGAGGCAGATGTCTGCTACCCGCTCGTACATGGGATTTGGAACCTGGCTACACTCTGATTGAGGAAAGCCGTTGGAAATCGCTGTATTCAACTCAGATACACGGGAGTTCAGGCCCAGTGCTCACACATGCTTTTCCCGCAACCTCTCCCAGCCACTAACATTAGGATGTTAGCAGCTACTCCTACAGTCAGGCAGGATGCGGGAGGGTTCTGCCCTGTCCTCAGCTCTCACAGGGAAGCATGTCTTGAAGCCAGCTGTCAACTAGCTGCATTCCTATGGCAGTGAGAAGGTAGCAGTATTCTGAGTCAGGAGGTTCCAAGATTACCAGTCTACTGCACCTGGAGATACCCTCCAGGTCTGCATTGTTACCCTGCGTCTCAGAAGCCTCTGGCAACGTCTCTGGTGAAGACGTGCGAAACTCACTCTGCAGGCAGTGTGGAACTGTGAGGGACTGAGGCTGAGCTCAACTCTCAGAAGTAAGATGCTTTTGGACAAGGCGTTCAGCTACCCTCTCACGTATGGAACTTAGTATGTAGCACCAGTCTACCACAGGAATTACTAGGAAATCGCTGGACTGAGCTTGGAGGCACTAGTCTTGTGTGCCGGGTGATTCCAATTACCTCTCCCAACACTTCGGTCAAACAGCGAGCCTAGGCCTTTTAGAAGCCAAGGGTACCAGCAGGCTGGATGTGGAGGTACAGGCCATAAGCTCAACTCTCAGAAGTGTGTATGCATGGGAGGCAGATGTCTGCTACCCACTCGTACATGGGATTTGGAACCTGGCTACACTCTGATTGAGGAAAGCCGTTGGAAATCGCTGTATTCAACTCAGATACACGGGAGTTCAGGCCCAGTGCTCACACATGCTTTTCCCGCAACCTCTCCCAGCCACTAACATTAGGATGTTAGCAGCTACTCCTACAGTCAGGCAGGATGCGGGAGGGTTCTGCCCTGTCCTCAGCTCTCACAGGGAAGCATGTCTTGAAGCCAGCTGTCAACTAGCTGCATTCCTATGGCAGTGAGAAGGTAGCAGTATTCTGAGTCAGGAGGTTCCAAGATTACCAGTCTACTGCACCTGGAGATACCCTCCAGGTCTGCATTGTTACCTTCGTACTCAGAAGCCTCTGGCAATCGTCTCTGGTGAAGACGTGCGAAACTCACTCTGCAGGCAGTGTGGAACTGTGAGGGACTGAGGCTGAGCTCAACTCTCAGAAGTAAGATGCTTTTGGACAAGGCGTTCAGCTACCCTCTCACGTATGGAACTTAGTATGTAGCACCAGTCTACCACAGGAATTACTAGGAAATCGCTGGACTGAGCTTGGAGGCACTAGTCTTGTGTGCCGGGTGATTCCAATTACCTCTCCCAACACTTCGGTCAAACAGCGAGCCTAGGCCTTTTAGAAGCCAAGGGTACCAGCAGGCTGGATGTGGAGGTACAGGCCATAAGCTCAACTCTCAGAAGTGTGTATGCATGGGAGGCAGATGTCTGCTACCCACTCGTACATGGGATTTGGAACCTGGCTACACTCTGGTTGAGGAAAGCCGTTGGAAATCGCTGTATTCAACTCAGATACACGGGAGTTCAGGCCCAGTGCTCACACATGCTTTTCCCGCAACCTCTCCCAGCCACTAACATTAGGATGTTAGCAGCTACTCCTACAGTCAGGCAGGATGCGGGAGGGTTCTGCCCTGTCCTCAGCTCTCACAGGGAAGCATGTCTTGAAGCCAGCTGTCAACTAGCTGCATTCCTATGGCAGTGAGAAGGTAGCAGTATTCTGAGTCAGGAGGTTCCAAGATTACCAGTCTACTGCACCTGGGGATACCCTCCAGGTCTGCATTGTTACCCTGCGTCTCAGAAGCCTCTGGCAAACGTCTCTGGTGAAGACGTGCGAAACTCACTCTGCAGGCAGTGTGGAACTGTGAGGGACTGAGGCTGAGCTCAACTCTCAGAAGTAAGATGCTTTTGGACAAGGCGTTCAGCTACCCTCTCACGTATGGAACTTAGTATGTAGCACCAGTCTACCACAGGAATTACTAGGAAATCGCTGGACTGAGCTTGGAGGCACTAGTCTTGTGTGCCGGGTGATTCCAATTACCTCTCCCAACACTTCGGTCAAACAGCGAGCCTAGGCCTTTTAGAAGCCAAGGGTACCAGCAGGCTGGATGTGGAGGTACAGGCCATAAGCTCAACTCTCAGAAGTGTGTATGCATGGGAGGCAGATGTCTGCTACCCACTCGTACATGGGATTTGGAACCTGGCTACACTCTGATTGAAGAAAGCCGTTGGAAATCGCTGTATTCAACTCAGATACACGGGAGTTCAGGCCCAGTGCTCACACATGCTTTTCCCGCAACCTCTCCCAGCCACTAACATTAGGATGTTAGCAGCTACTCCTACAGTCAGGCAGGATGCGGGAGGGTTCTGCCCTGTCCTCAGCTCTCACAGGGAAGCATGTCTTGAAGCCAGCTGTCAACTAGCTGCATTCCTATGGCAGTGAGAAGGTAGCAGTATTCTGAGTCAGGAGGTTCCAAGATTACCAGTCTACTGCACCTGGGATACCCTCCAGGTCTGCATTGTTACCCTGCGTCTCAGAAGCCTCTGGCAAACGTCTCTGGTGAAGACGTGCGAAACTCACTCTGCAGGCAGTGTGGAACTGTGAGGGACTGAGGCTGAGCTCAACTCTCAGAAGTAAGATGCTTTTGGACAAGGCGTTCAGCTACCCTCTCACGTATGGAACTTAGTATGTAGCACCAGTCTACCACAGGAATTACTAGGAAATCGCTGGACTGAGCTTGGAGGCACTAGTCTTGTGTGCCGGGTGATTCCAATTACCTCTCCCAACACTTCGGTCAAACAGCGAGCCTAGGCCTTTTAGAAGCCAAGGGTACCAGCAGGCTGGATGTGGAGGTACAGGCCATAAGCTCAACTCTCAGAAGTGTGTATGCATGGGAGGCAGATGTCTGCTACCCACTCGTACATGGGATTTGGAACCTGGCTACACTCTGGTTGAGGAAAGCCGTTGGAAATCGCTGTATTCAACTCAGATACACGGGAGTTCAGGCCCAGTGCTCACACATGCTTTTCCCGCAACCTCTCCCAGCCACTAACATTAGGATGTTAGCAGCTACTCCTACAGTCAGGCAGGATGCGGGAGGGTTCTGCCCTGTCCTCAGCTCTCACAGGGAAGCATGTCTTGAAGCCAGCTGTCAACTAGCTGCATTCCTATGGCAGTGAGAAGGTAGCAGTATTCTGAGTCAGGAGGTTCCAAGATTACCAGCTCTACTGCACCTGGAGATACCCTCCAGGTCTGCATTGTTACCCTTCGTCTCAGAAGCCTCTGGCAAACGTCTCTGGTGAAGACGTGCGAAACTCACTCTGCAGGCAGTGTGGAACTGTGAGGGACTGAGGCTGAGCTCAACTCTCAGAAGTAAGATGCTTTTGGACAAGGCGTTCAGCTACCCTCTCACGTATGGAACTTAGTATGTAGCACCAGTCTACCACAGGAATTACTAGGAAATCGCTGGACTGAGCTTGGAGGCACTAGTCTTGTGTGCCGGGTGATTCCAATTACCTCTCCCAACACTTCGGTCAAACAGCGAGCCTAGGCCTTTTAGAAGCCAAGGGTACCAGCAGGCTGGATGTGGAGGTACAGGCCATAAGCTCAACTCTCAGAAGTGTGTATGCATGGGAGGCAGATGTCTGCTACCCGCTCGTACATGGGATTTGGAACCTGGCTACACTCTGATTGAGGAAAGCCGTTGGAAATCGCTGTATTCAACTCAGATACACGGGAGTTCAGGCCCAGTGCTCACACATGCTTTTCCCGCAACCTCTCCCAGCCACTAACATTAGGATGTTAGCAGCTACTCCTACAGTCAGGCAGGATGCGGGAGGGTTCTGCCCTGTCCTCAGCTCTCACAGGGAAGCATGTCTTGAAGCCAGCTGTCAACTAGCTGCATTCCTATGGCAGTGAGAAGGTAGCAGTATTCTGAGTCAGGAGGTTCCAAGATTACCAGTCTACTGCACCTGGGATACCCTCCAGGTCTGCATTGTTACCCTTCGTCTCAGAAGCCTCTGGCAAACGTCTCTGGTGAAGACGTGCGAAACTCACTCTGCAGGCAGTGTGGAACTGTGAGGGACTGAGGCTGAGCTCAACTCTCAGAAGTAAGATGCTTTTGGACAAGGCGTTCAGCTACCCTCTCACGTATGGAACTTAGTATGTAGCACCAGTCTACCACAGGAATTACTAGGAAATCGCTGGACTGAGCTTGGAGGCACTAGTCTTGTGTGCCGGGTGATTCCAATTACCTCTCCCAACACTTCGGTCAAACAGCGAGCCTAGGCCTTTTAGAAGCCAAGGGTACCAGCAGGCTGGATGTGGAGGTACAGGCCATAAGCTCAACTCTCAGAAGTGTGTATGCATGGGAGGCAGATGTCTGCTACCCACTCGGACATGGGATTTGGAACCTGGCTACACTCTGATTGAAGAAAGCCGTTGGAAATCGCTGTATTCAACTCAGATACACGGGAGTTCAGGCCCAGTGCTCACACATGCTTTTCCCGCAACCTCTCCCAGCCACTAACATTAGGATGTTAGCAGCTACTCCTACAGTCAGGCAGGATGCGGGAGGGTTCTGCCCTGTCCTCAGCTCTCACAGGGAAGCATGTCTTGAAGCCAGCTGTCAACTAGCTGCATTCCTATGGCAGTGAGAAGGTAGCAGTATTCTGAGTCAGGAGGTTCCAAGATTACCACTCTACTGCACCTGGAGATACCCTCCAGGTCTGCATTGTTACCTTCGTCTCAGAAGCCTCTGGCAAACGTCTCTGGTGAAGACGTGTGAAACTCACTCTGCAGGCAGTGTGGAACTGTGAGGGACTGAGGCTGAGCTCAACTCTCAGAAGTAAGATGCTTTTGGACAAGGCGTTCAGCTACCCTCTCACGTATGGAACTTAGTATGTAGCACCAGTCTACCACAGGAATTACTAGGAAATCGCTGGACTGAGCTTGGAGGCACTAGTCTTGTGTGCCGGGTGATTCCAATTACCTCTCCCAACACTTCGGTCAAACAGCGAGCCTAGGCCTTTTAGAAGCCAAGGGTACCAGCAGGCTGGATGTGGAGGTACAGGCCATAAGCTCAACTCTCAGAAGTGTGTATGCATGGGAGGCAGATGTCTGCTACCCACTCGTACATGGGATTTGGAACCTGGCTACACTCTGATTGAAGAAAGCCGTTGGAAATCGCTGTATTCAACTCAGATACACGGGAGTTCAGGCCCAGTGCTCACACATGCTTTTCCCGCAACCTCTCCCAGCCACTAACATTAGGATGTTAGCAGCTACTCCTACAGTCAGGCAGGATGCGGGAGGGTTCTGCCCTGTCCTCAGCTCTCACAGGGAAGCATGTCTTGAAGCCAGCTGTCAACTAGCTGCATTCCTATGGCAGTGAGAAGGTAGCAGTATTCTGAGTCAGGAGGTTCCAAGATTACCACTCTACTGCACCTGGAGATACCCTCCAGGTCTGCATTGTTAACCTTGTACTCAGAAGCCTCTGGCAATCGTCTCTGGTGAAGACGTGTGAAACTCACTCTGCAGGCAGTGTGGAACTGTGAGGGACTGAGGCTGAGCTCAACTCTCAGAAGTAAGATGCTTTTGGACAAGGCGTTCAGCTACCTCTCACGTATGGAACTTAGTATGTAGCACCAGTCTACCACAGGAATTACTAGGAAATCGCTGGACTGAGCTTGGAGGCACTAGTCTTGTGTGCCGGGTGATTCCAATTACCTCTCCCAACACTTCGGTCAAACAGCGAGCCTAGGCCTTTTAGAAGCCAAGGGTACCAGCAGGCTGGATGTGGAGGTACAGGCCATAAGCTCAACTCTCAGAAGTGTGTATGCATGGGAGGCAGATGTCTGCTACCCACTCGTACATGGGATTTGGAACCTGGCTACACTCTGATTGAGGAAAGCCGTTGGAAATCGCTGTATTCAACTCAGATACACGGGAGTTCAGGCCCAGTGCTCACACATGCTTTTCCCGCAACCTCTCCCAGCCACTAACATTAGGATGTTAGCAGCTACTCCTACAGTCAGGCAGGATGCGGGAGGGTTCTGCCCTGTCCTCAGCTCTCACAGGGAAGCATGTCTTGAAGCCAGCTGTCAACTAGCTGCATTCCTATGGCAGTGAGAAGGTAGCAGTATTCTGAGTCAGGAGGTTCCAAGATTACCAGTCTACTGCACCTGGGATACCCTCCAGGTCTGCATTGTTACCCTGCGTCTCAGAAGCCTCTGGCAAACGTCTCTGGTGAAGACGTGCGAAACTCACTCTGCAGGCAGTGTGGAACTGTGAGGGACTGAGGCTGAGCTCAACTCTCAGAAGTAAGATGCTTTTGGACAAGGCGTTCAGCTACCCTCTCACGTATGGAACTTAGTATGTAGCACCAGTCTACCACAGGAATTACTAGGAAATCGCTGGACTGAGCTTGGAGGCACTAGTCTTGTGTGCCGGGTGATTCCAATTACCTCTCCCAACACTTCGGTCAAACAGCGAGCCTAGGCCTTTTAGAAGCCAAGGGTACCAGCAGGCTGGATGTGGAGGTACAGGCCATAAGCTCAACTCTCAGAAGTGTGTATGCATGGGAGGCAGATGTCTGCTACCCACTCGTACATGGGATTTGGAACCTGGCTACACTCTGATTGAGGAAAGCCGTTGGAAATCGCTGTATTCAACTCAGATACACGGGAGTTCAGGCCCAGTGCTCACACATGCTTTTCCCGCAACCTCTCCCAGCCACTAACATTAGGATGTTAGCAGCTACTCCTACAGTCAGGCAGGATGCGGGAGGGTTCTGCCCTGTCCTCAGCTCTCACAGGGAAGCATGTCTTGAAGCCAGCTGTCAACTAGCTGCATTCCTATGGCAGTGAGAAGGTAGCAGTATTCTGAGTCAGGAGGTTCCAAGATTACCACTCTACTGCACCTGGAGATACCCTCCAGGTCTGCATTGTTAACCTTGTACTCAGAAGCCTCTGGCAATCGTCTCTGGTGAAGACGTGTGAAACTCACTCTGCAGGCAGTGTGGAACTGTGAGGGACTGAGGCTGAGCTCAACTCTCAGAAGTAAGATGCTTTTGGACAAGGCGTTCAGCTACCCTCTCACGTATGGAACTTAGTATGTAGCACCAGTCTACCACAGGAATTACTAGGAAATCGCTGGACTGAGCTTGGAGGCACTAGTCTTGTGTGCCGGGTGATTCCAATTACCTCTCCCAACACTTCGGTCAAACAGCGAGCCTAGGCCTTTTAGAAGCCAAGGGTACCAGCAGGCTGGATGTGGAGGTACAGGCCATAAGCTCAACTCTCAGAAGTGTGTATGCATGGGAGGCAGATGTCTGCTACCCGCTCGTACATGGGATTTGGAACCTGGCTACACTCTGGTTGAGGAAAGCCGTTGGAAATCGCTGTATTCAACTCAGATACACGGGAGTTCAGGCCCAGTGCTCACACATGCTTTTCCCGCAACCTCTCCCAGCCACTAACATTAGGATGTTAGCAGCTACTCCTACAGTCAGGCAGGATGCGGGAGGGTTCTGCCCTGTCCTCAGCTCTCACAGGGAAGCATGTCTTGAAGCCAGCTGTCAACTAGCTGCATTCCTATGGCAGTGAGAAGGTAGCAGTATTCTGAGTCAGGAGGTTCCAAGATTACCAGTCTACTGCACCTGGGATACCCTCCAGGTCTGCATTGTTACCCTTCGTCTCAGAAGCCTCTGGCAAACGTCTCTGGTGAAGACGTGCGAAACTCACTCTGCAGGCAGTGTGGAACTGTGAGGGACTGAGGCTGAGCTCAACTCTCAGAAGTAAGATGCTTTTGGACAAGGCGTTCAGCTACCCTCTCACGTATGGAACTTAGTATGTAGCACCAGTCTACCACAGGAATTACTAGGAAATCGCTGGACTGAGCTTGGAGGCACTAGTCTTGTGTGCCGGGTGATTCCAATTACCTCTCCCAACACTTCGGTCAAACAGCGAGCCTAGGCCTTTTAGAAGCCAAGGGTACCAGCAGGCTGGATGTGGAGGTACAGGCCATAAGCTCAACTCTCAGAAGTGTGTATGCATGGGAGGCAGATGTCTGCTACCCACTCGTACATGGGATTTGGAACCTGGCTACACTCTGATTGAGGAAAGCCGTTGGAAATCGCTGTATTCAACTCAGATACACGGGAGTTCAGGCCCAGTGCTCACACATGCTTTTCCCGCAACCTCTCCCAGCCACTAACATTAGGATGTTAGCAGCTACTCCTACAGTCAGGCAGGATGCGGGAGGGTTCTGCCCTGTCCTCAGCTCTCACAGGGAAGCATGTCTTGAAGCCAGCTGTCAACTAGCTGCATTCCTATGGCAGTGAGAAGGTAGCAGTATTCTGAGTCAGGAGGTTCCAAGATTACCAGTCTACTGCACCTGGAGATACCCTCCAGGTCTGCATTGTTACCCTGCGTCTCAGAAGCCTCTGGCAATCGTCTCTGGTGAAGACGTGTGAAACTCACTCTGCAGGCAGTGTGGAACTGTGAGGGACTGAGGCTGAGCTCAACTCTCAGAAGTAAGATGCTTTTGGACAAGGCGTTCAGCTACCCTCTCACGTATGGAACTTAGTATGTAGCACCAGTCTACCACAGGAATTACTAGGAAATCGCTGGACTGAGCTTGGAGGCACTAGTCTTGTGTGCCGGGTGATTCCAATTACCTCTCCCAACACTTCGGTCAAACAGCGAGCCTAGGCCTTTTAGAAGCCAAGGGTACCAGCAGGCTGGATGTGGAGGTACAGGCCATAAGCTCAACTCTCAGAAGTGTGTATGCATGGGAGGCAGATGTCTGCTACCCGCTCGTACATGGGATTTGGAACCTGGCTACACTCTGGTTGAGGAAAGCCGTTGGAAATCGCTGTATTCAACTCAGATACACGGGAGTTCAGGCCCAGTGCTCACACATGCTTTTCCCGCAACCTCTCCCAGCCACTAACATTAGGATGTTAGCAGCTACTCCTACAGTCAGGCAGGATGCGGGAGGGTTCTGCCCTGTCCTCAGCTCTCACAGGGAAGCATGTCTTGAAGCCAGCTGTCAACTAGCTGCATTCCTATGGCAGTGAGAAGGTAGCAGTATTCTGAGTCAGGAGGTTCCAAGATTACCAGTCTACTGCACCTGGAGATACCCTCCAGGTCTGCATTGTTACCTGCGTCTCAGAAGCCTCTGGCAAACGTCTCTGGTGAAGACGTGCGAAACTCACTCTGCAGGCAGTGTGGAACTGTGAGGGACTGAGGCTGAGCTCAACTCTCAGAAGTAAGATGCTTTTGGACAAGGCGTTCAGCTACCCTCTCACGTATGGAACTTAGTATGTAGCACCAGTCTACCACAGGAATTACTAGGAAATCGCTGGACTGAGCTTGGAGGCACTAGTCTTGTGTGCCGGGTGATTCCAATTACCTCTCCCAACACTTCGGTCAAACAGCGAGCCTAGGCCTTTTAGAAGCCAAGGGTACCAGCAGGCTGGATGTGGAGGTACAGGCCATAAGCTCAACTCTCAGAAGTGTGTATGCATGGGAGGCAGATGTCTGCTACCCACTCGTACATGGGATTTGGAACCTGGCTACACTCTGATTGAGGAAAGCCGTTGGAAATCGCTGTATTCAACTCAGATACACGGGAGTTCAGGCCCAGTGCTCACACATGCTTTTCCCGCAACCTCTCCCAGCCACTAACATTAGGATGTTAGCAGCTACTCCTACAGTCAGGCAGGATGCGGGAGGGTTCTGCCCTGTCCTCAGCTCTCACAGGGAAGCATGTCTTGAAGCCAGCTGTCAACTAGCTGCATTCCTATGGCAGTGAGAAGGTAGCAGTATTCTGAGTCAGGAGGTTCCAAGATTACCACTCTACTGCACCTGGAGATACCCTCCAGGTCTGCATTGTTACCTTCGTACTCAGAAGCCTCTGGCAATCGTCTCTGGTGAAGACGTGCTGAAACTCACTCTGCAGGCAGTGTGGAACTGTGAGGGACTGAGGCTGAGCTCAACTCTCAGAAGTAAGATGCTTTTGGACAAGGCGTTCAGCTACCCTCTCACGTATGGAACTTAGTATGTAGCACCAGTCTACCACAGGAATTACTAGGAAATCGCTGGACTGAGCTTGGAGGCACTAGTCTTGTGTGCCGGGTGATTCCAATTACCTCTCCCAACACTTCGGTCAAACAGCGAGCCTAGGCCTTTTAGAAGCCAAGGGTACCAGCAGGCTGGATGTGGAGGTACAGGCCATAAGCTCAACTCTCAGAAGTGTGTATGCATGGGAGGCAGATGTCTGCTACCCAGCTCGTACATGGGATTTGGAACCTGGCTACACTCTGGTTGAGGAAAGCCGTTGGAAATCGCTGTATTCAACTCAGATACACGGGAGTTCAGGCCCAGTGCTCACACATGCTTTTCCCGCAACCTCTCCCAGCCACTAACATTAGGATGTTAGCAGCTACTCCTACAGTCAGGCAGGATGCGGGAGGGTTCTGCCCTGTCCTCAGCTCTCACAGGGAAGCATGTCTTGAAGCCAGCTGTCAACTAGCTGCATTCCTATGGCAGTGAGAAGGTAGCAGTATTCTGAGTCAGGAGGTTCCAAGATTACCAGTCTACTGCACCTGGGATACCCTCCAGGTCTGCATTGTTACCTTGTACTCAGAAGCCTCTGGCAATCGTCTCTGGTGAAGACGTGCGAAACTCACTCTGCAGGCAGTGTGGAACTGTGAGGGACTGAGGCTGAGCTCAACTCTCAGAAGTAAGATGCTTTTGGACAAGGCGTTCAGCTACCTCTCACGTATGGAACTTAGTATGTAGCACCAGTCTACCACAGGAATTACTAGGAAATCGCTGGACTGAGCTTGGAGGCACTAGTCTTGTGTGCCGGGTGATTCCAATTACCTCTCCCAACACTTCGGTCAAACAGCGAGCCTAGGCCTTTTAGAAGCCAAGGGTACCAGCAGGCTGGATGTGGAGGTACAGGCCATAAGCTCAACTCTCAGAAGTGTGTATGCATGGGAGGCAGATGTCTGCTACCCACTCGTACATGGGATTTGGAACCTGGCTACACTCTGATTGAGGAAAGCCGTTGGAAATCGCTGTATTCAACTCAGATACACGGGAGTTCAGGCCCAGTGCTCACACATGCTTTTCCCGCAACCTCTCCCAGCCACTAACATTAGGATGTTAGCAGCTACTCCTACAGTCAGGCAGGATGCGGGAGGGTTCTGCCCTGTCCTCAGCTCTCACAGGGAAGCATGTCTTGAAGCCAGCTGTCAACTAGCTGCATTCCTATGGCAGTGAGAAGGTAGCAGTATTCTGAGTCAGGAGGTTCCAAGATTACCAGTCTACTGCACCTGGGATACCCTCCAGGTCTGCATTGTTACCCTGCGTCTCAGAAGCCTCTGGCAAACGTCTCTGGTGAAGACGTGCGAAACTCACTCTGCAGGCAGTGTGGAACTGTGAGGGACTGAGGCTGAGCTCAACTCTCAGAAGTAAGATGCTTTTGGACAAGGCGTTCAGCTACCCTCTCACGTATGGAACTTAGTATGTAGCACCAGTCTACCACAGGAATTACTAGGAAATCGCTGGACTGAGCTTGGAGGCACTAGTCTTGTGTGCCGGGTGATTCCAATTACCTCTCCCAACACTTCGGTCAAACAGCGAGCCTAGGCCTTTTAGAAGCCAAGGGTACCAGCAGGCTGGATGTGGAGGTACAGGCCATAAGCTCAACTCTCAGAAGTGTGTATGCATGGGAGGCAGATGTCTGCTACCCACTCGGACATGGGATTTGGAACCTGGCTACACTCTGATTGAGGAAAGCCGTTGGAAATCGCTGTATTCAACTCAGATACACGGGAGTTCAGGCCCAGTGCTCACACATGCTTTTCCCGCAACCTCTCCCAGCCACTAACATTAGGATGTTAGCAGCTACTCCTACAGTCAGGCAGGATGCGGGAGGGTTCTGCCCTGTCCTCAGCTCTCACAGGGAAGCATGTCTTGAAGCCAGCTGTCAACTAGCTGCATTCCTATGGCAGTGAGAAGGTAGCAGTATTCTGAGTCAGGAGGTTCCAAGATTACCACTCTACTGCACCTGGAGATACCCTCCAGGTCTGCATTGTTAACTTGTACTCAGAAGCCTCTGGCAATCGTCTCTGGTGAAGACGTGTGAAACTCACTCTGCAGGCAGTGTGGAACTGTGAGGGACTGAGGGTGAGCTCAACTCTCAGAAGGAAGATGCTTTTGGACAAGGCGTTCAGCTACCTTCTCACATATGGAACTTAGTATGTAGCACCATGTCTACCACAAGAATTACTAGGGAAATCGCTGAATGAGCTTGGAGGCACTCGTCTTGTGTGCCGGGAGATTCCAATTACCTCTCCCAACACTTCGGTCAAACAGCGAGCCTAGGCCTTTTAGAAGCCAAGGGTACCAGCAGGCTGGATGTGGAGGTACAGGCCATAAGCTCAACTCTCAGAAGTGTGTATGCATGGGAGGCAGATGTCTGCTACCCGCTCGTACATGGGATTTGGAACCTGGCTACACTCTGGTTGAGGAAAGCCGTTGGAAATCGCTGTATTCAACTCAGATACACGGGAGTTCAGGCCCAGTGCTCACACATGCTTTTCCCGCAACCTCTCCCAGCCACTAACATTAGGATGTTAGCAGCTACTCCTACAGTCAGGCAGGATGCGGGAGGGTTCTGCCCTGTCCTCAGCTCTCACAGGGAAGCATGTCTTGAAGCCAGCTGTCAACTAGCTGCATTCCTATGGCAGTGAGAAGGTAGCAGTATTCTGAGTCAGGAGGTTCCAAGATTACCAGTCTACTGCACCTGGGGATACCCTCCAGGTCTGCATTGTTACCCTGCGTCTCAGAAGCCTCTGGCAAACGTCTCTGGTGAAGACGTGCGAAACTCACTCTGCAGGCAGTGTGGAACTGTGAGGGACTGAGGCTGAGCTCAACTCTCAGAAGTAAGATGCTTTTGGACAAGGCGTTCAGCTACCCTCTCACGTATGGAACTTAGTATGTAGCACCAGTCTACCACAGGAATTACTAGGAAATCGCTGGACTGAGCTTGGAGGCACTAGTCTTGTGTGCCGGGTGATTCCAATTACCTCTCCCAACACTTCGGTCAAACAGCGAGCCTAGGCCTTTTAGAAGCCAAGGGTACCAGCAGGCTGGATGTGGAGGTACAGGCCATAAGCTCAACTCTCAGAAGTGTGTATGCATGGGAGGCAGATGTCTGCTACCCACTCGTACATGGGATTTGGAACCTGGCTACACTCTGATTGAGAAAGCCGTTGGAAATCGCTGTATTCAACTCAGATACACGGGAGTTCAGGCCCAGTGCTCACACATGCTTTTCCCGCAACCTCTCCCAGCCACTAACATTAGGATGTTAGCAGCTACTCCTACAGTCAGGCAGGATGCGGGAGGGTTCTGCCCTGTCCTCAGCTCTCACAGGGAAGCATGTCTTGAAGCCAGCTGTCAACTAGCTGCATTCCTATGGCAGTGAGAAGGTAGCAGTATTCTGAGTCAGGAGGTTCCAAGATTACCACTCTACTGCACCTGGAGATACCCTCCAGGTCTGCATTGTTAACTTCGTACTCAGAAGCCTCTGGCAATCGTCTCTGGTGAAGACGTGTGAAACTCACTCTGCAGGCAGTGTGGAACTGTGAGGGACTGAGGTGAGCTCAACTCTCAGAAGTAAGATGCTTTTGGACAAGGCGTTCAGCTACCTTCTCACATATGGAACTTAGTATGTAGCACCTGTCTACCACAAGAATTACTGGGAAATCGTGAATTGAGCTTGGAGGCACTCGTCTTGTGTGCCGGGAGATTCCAATTACCTCTCCCAGCACTTCCGTCAAACAGCGAGCCTAGGCCTTTTAGAAGCCAAGGGTACCAGCAGGCTGGATGTGGAGGTACAGGCCATAAGCTCAACTCTCAGAAGTGTGTATGCATGGGAGGCAGATGTCTGCTACCCGCTCGTACATGGGATTTGGAACCTGGCTACACTCTGATGAGGAAAGCCGTTGGAAATCGCTGTATTCAACTCAGATACACGGGAGTTCAGGCCCAGTGCTCACACATGCTTTTCCCGCAACCTCTCCCAGCCACTAACATTAGGATGTTAGCAGCTACTCCTACAGTCAGGCAGGATGCGGGAGGGTTCTGCCCTGTCCTCAGCTCTCACAGGGAAGCATGTCTTGAAGCCAGCTGTCAACTAGCTGCATTCCTATGGCAGTGAGAAGGTAGCAGTATTCTGAGTCAGGAGGTTCCAAGATTACCACTCTACTGCACCTGGAGATACCCTCCAGGTCTGCATTGTTACCCTGCGTACTCAGAAGCCTCTGGCAATCGTCTCTGGTGAAGACGTGCGAAACTCACTCTGCAGGCAGTGTGGAACTGTGAGGGACTGAGGCTGAGCTCAACTCTCAGAAGTAAGATGCTTTTGGACAAGGCGTTCAGCTACCCTCTCACGTATGGAACTTAGTATGTAGCACCAGTCTACCACAGGAATTACTAGGAAATCGCTGGACTGAGCTTGGAGGCACTAGTCTTGTGTGCCGGGTGATTCCAATTACCTCTCCCAACACTTCGTCAAACAGCGAGCCTAGGCCTTTTAGAAGCCAAGGGTACCAGCAGGCTGGATGTGGAGGTACAGGCCATAAGCTCAACTCTCAGAAGTGTGTATGCATGGGAGGCAGATGTCTGCTACCCGCTCGTACATGGGATTTGGAACCTGGCTACACTCTGATTGAGGAAAGCCGTTGGAAATCGCTGTATTCAACTCAGATACACGGGAGTTCAGGCCCAGTGCTCACACATGCTTTTCCCGCAACCTCTCCCAGCCACTAACATTAGGATGTTAGCAGCTACTCCTACAGTCAGGCAGGATGCGGGAGGGTTCTGCCTGTCCTCAGCTCTCACAGGGAAGCATGTCTTGAAGCCAGCTGTCAACTAGCTGCATTCCTATGGCAGTGAGAAGGTAGCAGTATTCTGAGTCAGGAGGTTCCAAGATTACCACTCTACTGCACCTGGAGATACCCTCCAGGTCTGCATTGTTAACTTGTACTCAGAAGCCTCTGGCAATCGTCTCTGGTGAAGACGTGTGAAACTCACTCTGCAGGCAGTGTGGAACTGTGAGGGACTGAGGCTGAGCTCAACTCTCAGAAGTAAGATGCTTTTGGACAAGGCGTTCAGCTACCTTCTCACATATGGAACTTAGTATGTAGCACCGTCTACCACAAGAATTACTGGAAATCGTGAATTGAGCTTGGAGGCACTCGTCTTGTGTGCCGGGAGATTCCAATTACCTCTCCCAGCACTTCCGTCAAACAGCGAGCCTAGGCCTTTTAGAAGCCAAGGGTACCAGCAGGCTGGATGTGGAGGTACAGGCCATAAGCTCAACTCTCAGAAGTGTGTATGCATGGGAGGCAGATGTCTGCTACCCCGCTCGTACATGGGATTTGGAACCTGGCTACACTCTGGTTGAGGAAAGCCGTTGGAAATCGCTGTATTCAACTCAGATACACGGGAGTTCAGGCCCAGTGCTCACACATGCTTTTCCCGCAACCTCTCCCAGCCACTAACATTAGGATGTTAGCAGCTACTCCTACAGTCAGGCAGGATGCGGGAGGGTTCTGCCCTGTCCTCAGCTCTCACAGGGAAGCATGTCTTGAAGCCAGCTGTCAACTAGCTGCATTCCTATGGCAGTGAGAAGGTAGCAGTATTCTGAGTCAGGAGGTTCCAAGATTACCAGTCTACTGCACCTGCGGATACCCTCCAGGTCTGCATTGTTACCCTGCGTCTCAGAAGCCTCTGGCAAACGTCTCTGGTGAAGACGTGCGAAACTCACTCTGCAGGCAGTGTGGAACTGTGAGGGACTGAGGCTGAGCTCAACTCTCAGAAGTAAGATGCTTTTGGACAAGGCGTTCAGCTACCCTCTCACGTATGGAACTTAGTATGTAGCACCAGTCTACCACAGGAATTACTAGGAAATCGCTGGACTGAGCTTGGAGGCACTAGTCTTGTGTGCCGGGTGATTCCAATTACCTCTCCCAACACTTCGGTCAAACAGCGAGCCTAGGCCTTTTAGAAGCCAAGGGTACCAGCAGGCTGGATGTGGAGGTACAGGCCATAAGCTCAACTCTCAGAAGTGTGTATGCATGGGAGGCAGATGTCTGCTACCCACTCGCACATGGGATTTGGAACCTGGCTACACTCTGATTGAAGAAAGCCGTTGGAAATCGCTGTATTCAACTCAGATACACGGGAGTTCAGGCCCAGTGCTCACACATGCTTTTCCCGCAACCTCTCCCAGCCACTAACATTAGGATGTTAGCAGCTACTCCTACAGTCAGGCAGGATGCGGGAGGGTTCTGCCCTGTCCTCAGCTCTCACAGGGAAGCATGTCTTGAAGCCAGCTGTCAACTAGCTGCATTCCTATGGCAGTGAGAAGGTAGCAGTATTCTGAGTCAGGAGGTTCCAAGATTACCACTCTACTGCACCTGGAGATACCCTCCAGGTCTGCATTGTTAACTTGTACTCAGAAGCCTCTGGCAATCGTCTCTGGTGAAGACGTGTGAAACTCACTCTGCAGGCAGTGTGGAACTGTGAGGGACTGAGGGTGAGCTCAACTCTCAGAAGGAAGATGCTTTTGGACAAGGCGTTCAGCTACCTTCTCACATATGGAACTTAGTATGTAGCACCTGTCTACCACAGGAATTACTGGGAAATCGTGAATTGAGCTTGGAGGCACTCGTCTTGTGTGCCGGGAGATTCCAATTACCTCTCCCAGCACTTCCGTCAAACAGCGAGCCTAGGCCTTTTAGAAGCCAAGGGTACCAGCAGGCTGGATGTGGAGGTACAGGCCATAAGCTCAACTCTCAGAAGTGTGTATGCATGGGAGGCAGATGTCTGCTACCCGCTCGTACATGGGATTTGGAACCTGGCTACACTCTGGTTGAGGAAAGCCGTTGGAAATCGCTGTATTCAACTCAGATACACGGGAGTTCAGGCCCAGTGCTCACACATGCTTTTCCCGCAACCTCTCCCAGCCACTAACATTAGGATGTTAGCAGCTACTCCTACAGTCAGGCAGGATGCGGGAGGGTTCTGCCCTGTCCTCAGCTCTCACAGGGAAGCATGTCTTGAAGCCAGCTGTCAACTAGCTGCATTCCTATGGCAGTGAGAAGGTAGCAGTATTCTGAGTCAGGAGGTTCCAAGATTACCAGTCTACTGCACCTGGGATACCCTCCAGGTCTGCATTGTTACCCTGCGTCTCAGAAGCCTCTGGCAAACGTCTCTGGTGAAGACGTGCGAAACTCACTCTGCAGGCAGTGTGGAACTGTGAGGGACTGAGGCTGAGCTCAACTCTCAGAAGTAAGATGCTTTTGGACAAGGCGTTCAGCTACCCTCTCACGTATGGAACTTAGTATGTAGCACCAGTCTACCACAGGAATTACTAGGAAATCGCTGGACTGAGCTTGGAGGCACTAGTCTTGTGTGCCGGGTGATTCCAATTACCTCTCCCAACACTTCGGTCAAACAGCGAGCCTAGGCCTTTTAGAAGCCAAGGGTACCAGCAGGCTGGATGTGGAGGTACAGGCCATAAGCTCAACTCTCAGAAGTGTGTATGCATGGGAGGCAGATGTCTGCTACCCACTCGTACATGGGATTTGGAACCTGGCTACACTCTGATTGAAGAAAGCCGTTGGAAATCGCTGTATTCAACTCAGATACACGGGAGTTCAGGCCCAGTGCTCACACATGCTTTTCCCGCAACCTCTCCCAGCCACTAACATTAGGATGTTAGCAGCTACTCCTACAGTCAGGCAGGATGCGGGAGGGTTCTGCCCTGTCCTCAGCTCTCACAGGGAAGCATGTCTTGAAGCCAGCTGTCAACTAGCTGCATTCCTATGGCAGTGAGAAGGTAGCAGTATTCTGAGTCAGGAGGTTCCAAGATTACCACTCTACTGCACCTGGGATACCCTCCAGGTCTGCATTGTTACCTGCGTCTCAGAAGCCTCTGGCAAACGTCTCTGGTGAAGACGTGCGAAACTCACTCTGCAGGCAGTGTGGAACTGTGAGGGACTGAGGCTGAGCTCAACTCTCAGAAGTAAGATGCTTTTGGACAAGGCGTTCAGCTACCTCTCACGTATGGAACTTAGTATGTAGCACCAGTCTACCACAGGAATTACTAGGAAATCGCTGGACTGAGCTTGGAGGCACTAGTCTTGTGTGCCGGGTGATTCCAATTACCTCTCCCAACACTTCGGTCAAACAGCGAGCCTAGGCCTTTTAGAAGCCAAGGGTACCAGCAGGCTGGATGTGGAGGTACAGGCCATAAGCTCAACTCTCAGAAGTGTGTATGCATGGGAGGCAGATGTCTGCTACCCACTCGGACATGGGATTTGGAACCTGGCTACACTCTGATTGAAGAAAGCCGTTGGAAATCGCTGTATTCAACTCAGATACACGGGAGTTCAGGCCCAGTGCTCACACATGCTTTTCCCGCAACCTCTCCCAGCCACTAACATTAGGATGTTAGCAGCTACTCCTACAGTCAGGCAGGATGCGGGAGGGTTCTGCCCTGTCCTCAGCTCTCACAGGGAAGCATGTCTTGAAGCCAGCTGTCAACTAGCTGCATTCCTATGGCAGTGAGAAGGTAGCAGTATTCTGAGTCAGGAGGTTCCAAGATTACCACTCTACTGCACCTGGAGGATACCCTCCAGGTCTGCATTGTTAACTTGCTACTCAGAAGCCTCTGGCAAATCGTCTCTGGTGAAGACGTGCGAAACTCACTCTGCAGGCAGTGTGGAACTGTGAGGGACTGAGGGTGAGCTCAACTCTCAGAAGTAAGATGCTTTTGGACAAGGCGTTCAGCTACCTCTCACAGTATGGAACTTAGTATGTAGCACCATGTCTACCACAGAATTACTAGGAAATCGCTGAACTGAGCTTGGAGGCACTCGTCTTGTGTGCCGGGTGATTCCAATTACCTCTCCCAACACTTCGGTCAAACAGCGAGCCTAGGCCTTTTAGAAGCCAAGGGTACCAGCAGGCTGGATGTGGAGGTACAGGCCATAAGCTCAACTCTCAGAAGTGTGTATGCATGGGAGGCAGATGTCTGCTACCCACTCGTACATGGGATTTGGAACCTGGCTACACTCTGGTTGAGGAAAGCCGTTGGAAATCGCTGTATTCAACTCAGATACACGGGAGTTCAGGCCCAGTGCTCACACATGCTTTTCCCGCAACCTCTCCCAGCCACTAACATTAGGATGTTAGCAGCTACTCCTACAGTCAGGCAGGATGCGGGAGGGTTCTGCCCTGTCCTCAGCTCTCACAGGGAAGCATGTCTTGAAGCCAGCTGTCAACTAGCTGCATTCCTATGGCAGTGAGAAGGTAGCAGTATTCTGAGTCAGGAGGTTCCAAGATTACCAGTCTACTGCACCTGGGATACCCTCCAGGTCTGCATTGTTACCCTGCGTCTCAGAAGCCTCTGGCAAACGTCTCTGGTGAAGACGTGCGAAACTCACTCTGCAGGCAGTGTGGAACTGTGAGGGACTGAGGCTGAGCTCAACTCTCAGAAGTAAGATGCTTTTGGACAAGGCGTTCAGCTACCCTCTCACGTATGGAACTTAGTATGTAGCACCAGTCTACCACAGGAATTACTAGGAAATCGCTGGACTGAGCTTGGAGGCACTAGTCTTGTGTGCCGGGTGATTCCAATTACCTCTCCCAACACTTCGGTCAAACAGCGAGCCTAGGCCTTTTAGAAGCCAAGGGTACCAGCAGGCTGGATGTGGAGGTACAGGCCATAAGCTCAACTCTCAGAAGTGTGTATGCATGGGAGGCAGATGTCTGCTACCCACTCGTACATGGGATTTGGAACCTGGCTACACTCTGGTTGAGGAAAGCCGTTGGAAATCGCTGTATTCAACTCAGATACACGGGGAGTTCAGGCCCAGTGCTCACACATGCTTTTCCCGCAACCTCTCCCAGCCACTAACATTAGGATGTTAGCAGCTACTCCTACAGTCAGGCAGGATGCGGGAGGGTTCTGCCCTGTCCTCAGCTCTCACAGGGAAGCATGTCTTGAAGCCAGCTGTCAACTAGCTGCATTCCTATGGCAGTGAGAAGGTAGCAGTATTCTGAGTCAGGAGGTTCCAAGATTACCACTCTACTGCACCTGGGAGATACCCTCCAGGTCTGCATTGTTACCCTTCGTCTCAGAAGCCTCTGGCAAACGTCTCTGGTGAAGACGTGCGAAACTCACTCTGCAGGCAGTGTGGAACTGTGAGGGACTGAGGCTGAGCTCAACTCTCAGAAGTAAGATGCTTTTGGACAAGGCGTTCAGCTACCCTCTCACGTATGGAACTTAGTATGTAGCACCAGTCTACCACAGGAATTACTAGGAAATCGCTGGACTGAGCTTGGAGGCACTAGTCTTGTGTGCCGGGTGATTCCAATTACCTCTCCCAACACTTCGGTCAAACAGCGAGCCTAGGCCTTTTAGAAGCCAAGGGTACCAGCAGGCTGGATGTGGAGGTACAGGCCATAAGCTCAACTCTCAGAAGTGTGTATGCATGGGAGGCAGATGTCTGCTACCCGCTCGTACATGGGATTTGGAACCTGGCTACACTCTGAGTTGAGGAAAGCCGTTGGAAATCGCTGTATTCAACTCAGATACACGGGAGTTCAGGCCCAGTGCTCACACATGCTTTTCCCGCAACCTCTCCAGCCACTAACATTAGGATGTTAGCAGCTACTCCTACAGTCAGGCAGGATGCGGGAGGGTTCTGCCCTGTCCTCAGCTCTCACAGGGAAGCATGTCTTGAAGCCAGCTGTCAACTAGCTGCATTCCTATGGCAGTGAGAAGGTAGCAGTATTCTGAGTCAGGAGGTTCCAAGATTACCAGTCTACTGCACCTGGGGATACCCTCCAGGTCTGCATTGTTACCCTGCGTCTCAGAAGCCTCTGGCAAACGTCTCTGGTGAAGACGTGCAAACTCACTCTGCAGGCAGTGTGGAACTGTGAGGGACTGAGGCTGAGCTCAACTCTCAGAAGTAAGATGCTTTTGGACAAGGCGTTCAGCTACCCTCTCACGTATGGAACTTAGTATGTAGCACCAGTCTACCACAGGAATTACTAGGAAATCGCTGGACTGAGCTTGGAGGCACTAGTCTTGTGTGCCGGGTGATTCCAATTACCTCTCCCAACACTTCGGTCAAACAGCGAGCCTAGGCCTTTTAGAAGCCAAGGGTACCAGCAGGCTGGATGTGGAGTACAGGCCATAAGCTCAACTCTCAGAAGTGTGTATGCATGGGAGGCAGATGTCTGCTACCCACTCGGACATGGGATTTGGAACCTGGCTACACTCTGATTGAAGAAAGCCGTTGGAAATCGCTGTATTCAACTCAGATACACGGGAGTTCAGGCCCAGTGCTCACACATGCTTTTCCCGCAACCTCTCCCAGCCACTAACATTAGGATGTTAGCAGCTACTCCTACAGTCAGGCAGGATGCGGGAGGGGTTCTGCCCTGTCCTCAGCTCTCACAGGGAAGCATGTCTTGAAGCCAGCTGTCAACTAGCTGCATTCCTATGGCAGTGAGAAGGTAGCAGTATTCTGAGTCAGGAGGTTCCAAGATTACCACTCTACTGCACCTGGAGATACCCTCCAGGTCTGCATTGTTAACTTGTACTCAGAAGCCTCTGGCAATCGTCTCTGGTGAAGACGTGTGAAACTCACTCTGCAGGCAGTGTGGAACTGTGAGGGACTGAGGGTGAGCTCAACTCTCAGAAGGAAGATGCTTTTGGACAAGGCGTTCAGCTACCTTCTCACATATGGAACTTAGTATGTAGCACCTGTCTACCACAAGAATTACTGGGAAATCGCTGAACTGAGCTTGGAGGCACTCGTCTTGTGTGCCGGTAGATTCCAATTACCTCTCCCAGCACTTCCGTCAAACAGCGAGCCTAGGCCTTTTAGAAGCCAAGGGTACCAGCAGGCTGGATGTGGAGGTACAGGCCATAAGCTCAACTCTCAGAAGTGTGTATGCATGGGAGGCAGATGTCTGCTACCCGCTCGTACATGGGATTTGGAACCTGGCTACACTCTGGTTGAGGAAAGCCGTTGGAAATCGCTGTATTCAACTCAGATACACGGGAGTTCAGGCCCAGTGCTCACACATGCTTTTCCCGCAACCTCTCCCAGCCACTAACATTAGGATGTTAGCAGCTACTCCTACAGTCAGGCAGGATGCGGGAGGGTTCTGCCCTGTCCTCAGCTCTCACAGGGAAGCATGTCTTGAAGCCAGCTGTCAACTAGCTGCATTCCTATGGCAGTGAGAAGGTAGCAGTATTCTGAGTCAGGAGGTTCCAAGATTACCAGTCTACTGCACCTGGGGATACCCTCCAGGTCTGCATTGTTACCCTGCGTCTCAGAAGCCTCTGGCAAACGTCTCTGTGAGACGTGCGAAACTCACTCTGCAGGCAGTGGGAAACTGTGAGGGACTGAGGGCTGAGCTCAACTCTCAGAAGTAAGATGCTTTTGGACAAGGCGTTCAGCTACCCTCTCACGTATGGAAATTAGTATGTAGCCCCAGTCTACCACAGGAATTACTAGGAAATCGCTGGACTGAGCTTGGAGGCACTAGTCTTGTGTGCCGGGTGATTCCAATTACCTCTCCCAACACTTCGGTCAAACAGCGAGCCTAGGCCTTTTAGAAGCCAAGGGTACCAGCAGGCTGGATGTGGAGGTACAGGCCATAAGCTCAACTCTCAGAAGTGTGTATGCATGGGAGGCAGATGTCTGCTACCCACTCGGACATGGGATTTGGAACCTGGCTACACTCTGATTGAAGAAAGCCGTTGGAAATCGCTGTATTCAACTCAGATACACGGGAGTTCAGGCCCAGTGCTCACACATGCTTTTCCCGCAACCTCTCCCAGCCACTAACATTAGGATGTTAGCAGCTACTCCTACAGTCAGGCAGGATGCGGGAGGGTTCTGCCCTGTCCTCAGCTCTCACAGGGAAGCATGTCTGAAAGCCAGCTGTCAACTAGCTGCATTCCTATGGCAGTGAGAAGGTAGCAGTATTCTGAGTCAGGAGGTTCCAAGATTACCACTCTACTGCACCTGGAGATACCCTCCAGGTCTGCATTGTTACCCTGCGTCTCAGAAGCCTCTGGCAAAGTCTCTGGTGAAGACGTGCTGAAACTCACTCTGCAGGCAGTGTGGAACTGTGAGGGACTGAGGTGAGCTCAACTCTCAGAAGTAAGATGCTTTTGGACAAGGCGTTCAGCTACCCTTCTCACGTATGGAACTTAGTATGTAGCACCAGTCTACCACAGGAATTACTAGGAAATCGCTGGAATGAGCTTGGAGGCACTAGTCTTGTGTGCCGGGTGATTCCAATTACCTCTCCCAACACTTCCGTCAAACAGCGAGCCTAGGCCTTTTAGAAGCAAGGGTACCAGCAGGCTGGATGTGGAGGTACAGGCCATAAGCTCAACTCTCAGAAGTGTGTATGCATGGGAGGCAGATGTCTGCTACCCAGCTCGTACATGGGATTTGGAACCTGGCTACACTCTGATTGAGGAAAGCCGTTGGAAATCGCTGTATTCAACTCAGATACACGGGAGTTCAGGCCCAGTGCTCACACATGCTTTTCCCGCAACCTCTCCCAGCCACTAACATTAGGATGTTAGCAGCTACTCCTACAGTCAGGCAGGATGCGGGAGGGTTCTGCCCTGTCCTCAGCTCTCACAGGAAGCATGTCTTGAAGCCAGCTGTCAACTAGCTGCATTCCTATGGCAGTGAGAAGGTAGCAGTATTCTGAGTCAGGAGGTTCCAAGATTACCACTCTACTGCACCTGGAGATACCCTCCAGGTCTGCATTGTTAACTTGTCTCAGAAGCCTCTGGCAAACGTCTCTGGTGAAGGACGTGTGAAACTCACTCTGCAGGCAGTGTGGAACTGTGAGGGACTGAGGCTGAGCTCAACTCTCAGAAGTAAGATGCTTTTGGACAAGGCGTTCAGCTACCCTCTCACGTATGGAACTTAGTATGTAGCACCAGTCTACCACAGGAATTACTAGGGAAATCGCTGAATTGAGCTTGGAGGCACTCGTCTTGTGTGCCGGGTAGATTCCAATTACCTCTCCCAACACTTCCGTCAAACAGCGAGCCTAGGCCTTTTAGAAGCCAAGGGTACCAGCAGGCTGGATGTGGAGGTACAGGCCATAAGCTCAACTCTCAGAAGTGTGTATGCATGGGAGGCAGATGTCTGCTACCCACTCGTACATGGGATTTGGAACCTAGCTACACTCTGATTGAGGAAAGCCGTTGGAAATCGCTGTATTCAACTCAGATACACGGGAGTTCAGGCCCAGTGCTCACACATGCTTTTCCCGCAACCTCTCCCAGCCACTAACATAGGATGTTAGCAGCTACTCCTACAGTCAGGCAGGATGCGGGAGGGTTCTGCCCTGTCCTCAGCTCTCACAGGGAAGCATGTCTTGAAGCCAGCTGTCAACTAGCTGCATTCCTATGGCAGTGAGAAGGTAGCAGTATTCTGAGTCAGGAGGTTCCAAGATTACCAGTCTACTGCACCTGGGGATACCCTCCAGGTCTGCATTGTTACCCTGCGTCTCAGAAGCCTCTGGCAAACGTCTCTGGTGAAGACGTGCGAAACTCACTCTGCAGGCAGTGTGGAACTGTGAGGGACTGAGGCTGAGCTCAACTCTCAGAAGTAAGATGCTTTTGGACAAGGCGTTCAGCTACCCTCTCACGTATGGAACTTAGTATGTAGCACCAGTCTACCACAGGAATTACTAGGAAATCGCTGGACTGAGCTTGGAGGCACTAGTCTTGTGTGCCGGGTGATTCCAATTACCTCTCCCAACACTTCGGTCAAACAGCGAGCCTAGGCCTTTTAGAAGCCAAGGGTACCAGCAGGCTGGATGTGGAGGTACAGGCCATAAGCTCAACTCTCAGAAGTGTGTATGCATGGGAGGCAGATGTCTGCTACCCACTCGGACATGGGATTTGGAACCTGGCTACACTCTGATTGAGAAAGCCGTTGGAAATCGCTGTATTCAACTCAGATACACGGGAGTTCAGGCCCAGTGCTCACACATGCTTTTCCCGCAACCTCTCCCAGCCACTAACATTAGGATGTTAGCAGCTACTCCTACAGTCAGGCAGGATGCGGGAGGGTTCTGCCCTGTCCTCAGCTCTCACAGGGAAGCATGTCTTGAAGCCAGCTGTCAACTAGCTGCATTCCTATGGCAGTGAGAAGGTAGCAGTATTCTGAGTCAGGAGGTTCCAAGATTACCACTCTACTGCACCTGGAGATACCCTCCAGGTCTGCATTGTTAACTTGTACTCAGAAGCCTCTGGCAATCGTCTCTGGTGAAGACGTGTGAAACTCACTCTGCAGGCAGTGTGGAACTGTGAGGGACTGAGGCTGAGCTCAACTCTCAGAAGGAAGATGCTTTTGGACAAGGCGTTCAGCTACCCTTCTCACATATGGAACTTAGTATGTAGCACCATGTCTACCACAAGGAATTACTAGGGAAATCGTGAATTGAGCTTGGAGGCACTCGTCTTGTGTGCCGGGATGATTCCAATTACCTCTCCCAACACTTCCGTCAAACAGCGAGCCTAGGCCTTTTAGAAGCCAAGGGTACCAGCAGGCTGGATGTGGAGGTACAGGCCATAAGCTCAACTCTCAGAAGTGTGTATGCATGGGAGGCAGATGTCTGCTACCCACTCGTACATGGGATTTGGAACCTGGCTACACTCTGGTTGAGAAAGCCGTTGGAAATCGCTGTATTCAACTCAGATACACGGGAGTTCAGGCCCAGTGCTCACACATGCTTTTCCCGCAACCTCTCCCAGCCACTAACATTAGGATGTTAGCAGCTACTCCTACAGTCAGGCAGGATGCGGGAGGGTTCTGCCCTGTCCTCAGCTCTCACAGGGAAGCATGTCTTGAAGCCAGCTGTCAACTAGCTGCATTCCTATGGCAGTGAGAAGGTAGCAGTATTCTGAGTCAGGAGGTTCCAAGATTACCAGTCTACTGCACCTGGAGATACCCTCCAGGTCTGCATTGTTACCCTGCGTCTCAGAAGCCTCTGGCAAACGTCTCTGGTGAAGACGTGCGAAACTCACTCTGCAGGCAGTGTGGAACTGTGAGGGACTGAGGCTGAGCTCAACTCTCAGAAGTAAGATGCTTTTGGACAAGGCGTTCAGCTACCCTCTCACGTATGGAACTTAGTATGTAGCACCAGTCTACCACAGGAATTACTAGGAAATCGCTGGACTGAGCTTGGAGGCACTAGTCTTGTGTGCCGGGTGATTCCAATTACCTCTCCCAACACTTCCGTCAAACAGCGAGCCTAGGCCTTTTAGAAGCCAAGGGTACCAGCAGGCTGGATGTGGAGGTACAGGCCATAAGCTCAACTCTCAGAAGTGTGTATGCATGGGAGGCAGATGTCTGCTACCCACTCGGACATGGGATTTGGAACCTGGCTACACTCTGATTGAGAAAGCCGTTGGAAATCGCTGTATTCAACTCAGATACACGGGAGTTCAGGCCCAGTGCTCACACATGCTTTTCCCGCAACCTCTCCCAGCCACTAACATTAGGATGTTAGCAGCTACTCCTACAGTCAGGCAGGATGCGGGAGGGTTCTGCCCTGTCCTCAGCTCTCACAGGGAAGCATGTCTTGAAGCCAGCTGTCAACTAGCTGCATTCCTATGGCAGTGAGAAGGTAGCAGTATTCTGAGTCAGGAGGTTCCAAGATTACCAGTCTACTGCACCTGGAGATACCCTCCAGGTCTGCATTGTTAACTTGTACTCAGAAGCCTCTGGCAATCGTCTCTGGTGAAGACGTGTGAAACTCACTCTGCAGGCAGTGTGGAACTGTGAGGGACTGAGGTGAGCTCAACTCTCAGAAGTAAGATGCTTTTGGACAAGGCGTTCAGCTACCCTCTCACGTATGGAACTTAGTATGTAGCACCAGTCTACCACAAGGAATTACTAGGAAATCGCTGACTGAGCTTGGAGGCACTCGTCTTGTGTGCCGGGAGATTCCAATTACCTCTCCCAACACTTCCGTCAAACAGCGAGCCTAGGCCTTTTAGAAGCCAAGGGTACCAGCAGGCTGGATGTGGAGGTACAGGCCATAAGCTCAACTCTCAGAAGTGTGTATGCATGGGAGGCAGATGTCTGCTACCCACTCGTACATGGGATTTGGAACCTGGCTACACTCTGATTGAAGAAAGCCGTTGGAAATCGCTGTATTCAACTCAGATACACGGGAGTTCAGGCCCAGTGCTCACACATGCTTTTCCCGCAACCTCTCCCAGCCACTAACATTAGGATGTTAGCAGCTACTCCTACAGTCAGGCAGGATGCGGGAGGGTTCTGCCCTGTCCTCAGCTCTCACAGGGAAGCATGTCTTGAAGCCAGCTGTCAACTAGCTGCATTCCTATGGCAGTGAGAAGGTAGCAGTATTCTGAGTCAGGAGGTTCCAAGATTACCACTCTACTGCACCTGGAGATACCCTCCAGGTCTGCATTGTTAACTTGTACTCAGAAGCCTCTGGCAATCGTCTCTGGTGAAGACGTGTGAAACTCACTCTGCAGGCAGTGTGGAACTGTGAGGGACTGAGGTGAGCTCAACTCTCAGAAGAAAGATGCTTTTGGACAAGGCGTTCAGCTACCTTCTCACATATGGAACTTAGTATGTAGCACCTGTCTACCACAAGAATTACTGGGAAATCGTGAATTGAGCTTGGAGGCACTCGTCTTGTGTGCCGGGAGATTCCAATTACCTCTCCCAGCACTTCCGTCAAACAGCGAGCCTAGGCCTTTTAGAAGCCAAGGTACCAGCAGGCTGGATGTGGAGGTACAGGCCATAAGCTCAACTCTCAGAAGTGTGTATGCATGGGAGGCAGATGTCTGCTACCCGCTCGTACATGGGATTTGGAACCTAGCTACACTCTGGTTGAGGAAAGCCGTTGGAAATCGCTGTATTCAACTCAGATACACGGGAGTTCAGGCCCAGTGCTCACACATGCTTTTCCCGCAACCTCTCCCAGCCACTAACATTAGGATGTTAGCAGCTACTCCTACAGTCAGGCAGGATGCGGGAGGGTTCTGCCCTGTCCTCAGCTCTCACAGGGAAGCATGTCTTGAAGCCAGCTGTCAACTAGCTGCATTCCTATGGCAGTGAGAAGGTAGCAGTATTCTGAGTCAGGAGGTTCCAAGATTACCAGTCTACTGCACCTGGGGATACCCTCCAGGTCTGCATTGTTACCCTGCGTCTCAGAAGCCTCTGGCAAACGTCTCTGCTGAAGACGTGCGAAACTCACTCTGCAGGCAGTGTGGAACTGTGAGGGACTGAGGCTGAGCTCAACTCTCAGAAGTAAGATGCTTTTGGACAAGGCGTTCAGCTACCCTCTCACGTATGGAACTTAGTATGTAGCACCAGTCTACCACAGGAATTACTAGGAAATCGCTGGACTGAGCTTGGAGGCACTAGTCTTGTGTGCCGGGTGATTCCAATTACCTCTCCCAACACTTCCGTCAAACAGCGAGCCTAGGCCTTTTAGAAGCCAAGGGTACCAGCAGGCTGGATGTGGAGGTACAGGCCATAAGCTCAACTCTCAGAAGTGTGTATGCATGGGAGGCAGATGTCTGCTACCCACTCGGACATGGGATTTGGAACCTGGCTACACTCTGATTGAGGAAAGCCGTTGGAAATCGCTGTATTCAACTCAGATACACGGGAGTTCAGGCCCAGTGCTCACACATGCTTTTCCCGCAACCTCTCCCAGCCACTAACATAGGATGTTAGCAGCTACTCCTACAGTCAGGCAGGATGCGGGAGGGTTCTGCCCTGTCCTCAGCTCTCACAGGGAAGCATGTCTTGAAGCCAGCTGTCAACTAGCTGCATTCCTATGGCAGTGAGAAGGTAGCAGTACTCTGAGTCAGGAGGTTCCAAGATTACCACGTCTACTGCACCTGGAGATACCCTCCAGGTCTGCATTGTTAACCTTGTACTCAGAAGCCTCTGGCAATCGTCTCTGGTGAAGACGTGTGAAACTCACTCTGCAGGCAGTGTGGAACTGTGAGGGACTGAGGTGAGCTCAACTCTCAGAAGTAAGATGCTTTTGGACAAGGCGTTCAGCTACCTCTCACGTATGGAACTTAGTATGTAGCACCAGTCTACCACAGGAATTACTAGGAAATCGCTGACTGAGCTTGGAGGCACTAGTCTTGTGTGCCGGGAGATTCCAATTACCTCTCCCAACACTTCGGTCAAACAGCGAGCCTAGGCCTTTTAGAAGCCAAGGGTACCAGCAGGCTGGATGTGGAGGTACAGGCCAA
>NW_026019466.1:0-83663 GCF_003254725.2 Canis lupus dingo | reverse complement strand
CCTGGTGACTCTTGTCCCCAGCTATGCCTCAATTCGATCTGATGAATCTGGTCCTCACGTGGGCCTCACATGGACCTGGGACTCAGCTGGACAGAGTGGCTCTGGTCCCACAAGGGGTTCACCTGATACGGTGACTGTGGTCTTATCCTATGCCTCACCAGGACCTAGTCTTCTGTTCCCCATCTGGGCCTGCATGGCCCTAGTGACACTGATCCTCACCCAGGCATCATTGGGACCTGGATACTCTATTCCACACCTGAGACTCACTTTGACAGGGACCTCTGGTCCCATTCTGGGCCTCAAACTAAACTGGTTACCCTGGTTCCCCTCTGGTACTCACCCTTACCTGGTGACTCTGGTCTCCTTGGGGTTCAATTGGCCTGGTGAATCTGGTCCAGCTGGTCCGCACCTGGATGTGTGACTGGTCGCCACCTGGGCCTCACCTGGACTTGGTGAACTTGTTGCCACCTTGGCCTCACCTGGACCTTGTGACTGTGGTCCTACCTGGACCTTATGGATCTGGTGGTCTAGTTCCCATATGGGGTTCTCCTCGACCTGGTTCCTTGGTCTCCATCTGGCCTCACTTGGAAAACAATGACTCTGATCCATATTTGTGCCTCTCCTGGATCTTTGACTCTGGTCCTTCCCTGGGCATCATTGGGACCTGGATACTCTCTTATATACCTGGGCCTTACCTGGACCTGTGACTGTGGTCCCACCTGGGCTCACCTGGACGAGGTGACTTTCCCAAGGGCCTCACCTGGACCTGGTGACTCAGGTCCTCATAGGCATCATGGGACCTGGTTTCTCAGTTCCAATCGGGGCCTCACCTGGACCTAGTGATTTCGTCCCCCTCTGGGCCTCTCCGTGACGTGGTGACTCTGGTCCCACCTGGATATCACCAGAACCGGGTGACTCTGGTCCCTCTGGGCTCACCCAGAGCTGGGGACACCGGTCCTAAACAGGGCCTCAACAGGACCTTTGAATCTACCTCACTTTGGCCTCGTCTGGACCTTGTGACACTTTTCCCACCCGCATCATGGGAATGGATATTCTGTTCCCACCTGGGCCTCACCTGGACATGGTAACTTTCTCCACACTTTGGCCTCAACTGTGCTGATGACTCTGGTCCCCGACCTACCTCAATCTGGACCTGGTGACTGTGGTCCCCACCTGGGTCTCACCTGGACCTGGTGACTCTCGTTCCCACATGAACAACACCTGGACCTGGTGACTGTGGTGTTCTTGTAGACTCACATTTACCTGGTGACTCCGGTCCCCACTAAGGCCTCAGTGGATCTGTGACTCTAGCATTTGGCCTCACCTGGACGAGTGGGGTTGCCACCTGGGCCTCACCCATACCTGGTGACCAGGTCCCGCGTGGGCCTCTTGGACCTGGTGAATCTGGTCCTTACCTGGTTCTCTCCCAAACCTGGGACTCTGGTCACCACCTGGGCCTCACTGGACTCGACAGGCCCCATCTGGGCCTCACCCAGTCCTGGTGACTTTGTTCCCCACTGGACCTGATTGCTGTGACTCACAGTCTTGGCTAACACTGGAACGAAGTACTACCTTTGAGTGTGGCCTAGGTGGGGCAAGATTCAGCAGTTCTGAGTTAGGTCAAAGTGGGGACGAGAGACACCAGGTCCAGGTGAGGCCAAACTGAGGACCAGATTCACCAGATCCAGGTGAGGTCCATGTTGGAAAGAGAGTCACCAGGTCCAGGAGAGGTCCAAGTGGGGACCAGAGTCACCAGATCCAGGTGACTTCCAGGTGGGGACCAGAGTCACCAGATCCATCTGAGGCCCAGCTGAGGACCAGAGTTACGAAATACATGTGAGGCCCCGGTGGGGATTAGAGGCAACAGGTCCTTGTGAGGCCGGCTTGGGGACCTTGGTGAACAGGTCTATTTGAGGCCCAGGTTTGGAACACAGTAACCAAGTCCAGGTGAGTCCCCGGTGGTGACAAGTTTCATCACGTCCAGGAGAGGCCCAGGTTGGGACCAGGATCACCAGGTCCAAGTAGGCCCTGGAAAGAACCAGAGTCAACATTTCGAGGTCAGGCGCAGGTGGCAGCCATGGTCAGAAGGGCCAAGACAGGCCAAAGTGGGGTTCACAGTCACTAGGGCACGGTGAGACCGAGAGGGGGCCAGAGTCATCTGGTCCAGGTGAGGTCCAGTTGTGGAACACAGTCACCGGGTCCCAATTTTGCCCAGTTGAGGACCATGGTCAACAGGGTCAGGTGAGACCCAGTTGGGGACCAGAGTCCCCAAATCCAGGTGAAGCCCAGGTGGGGACCAGAGTCACCAGATCCAGGTGAAGCCCAGGTGGGGACCACAGTCACCAGATCCAGGGTAGTCTCAGGTGCAGACCAGAATCACCAGGTCCAGGTGAGGTGCAGGTGGCAACCACACTCACCAAGTCCCGGTGAGGCCCTGGTGGGGACCAGAGTCACGAGGTACATGAGAAGCTAGAAACACTGCAGCCACCAGGTCCACGTGATGTCCATGCTGGAATGAGAATCACCAGTTACAGGTGAGGACCAGGTGGGGATCCGACTCACCATGTCCAGGTGATACCAAGGTTGGAACCAGTGTCACCATGTCCAGGTGTGGCCCAGGTGAAGACCAGAGTTAATAGGTCTGGCTGGGCCGCTATTAGTGAACAGTGCAACCATATCCTGATGCTACCCAGGTGGGTACCAGAGACACCGGGTCCTGGTGTGGCCCAGGTGGGACCAGAGACACGAGGTCCAGGTGGGGTCCCGATGGGAACCACAGTCTCCAGGTCAGTTGAGGCCATGCTTAGGATCAGAGTCACCAGTTACAGGTGCGGCCTAGGTGGAGCCAGAGTCACCTGGTACAGAAGAGGCCAAAGTCAGGACCAGAGTTACCAGGATCAGGTCAGTCCCAGTGGGGAACAGAGTAACTATGTTCCGATGATGCCCAGGTAGACCCAGCGTCACCAGGTCCAGATGAGGCGCAGGTGGGGACTAGAGTTACCAGGTCCAGGTGAGGCCAAACTGCAGGCCATGCAGTGGAACCATGTCCCGATAATGCCCATGTAGGGACCAGAATCACCAGGTCCAATGAGGCCCAGATGGAGCATATTCACTAGGTCCAGGTGAGGTCCAGTGGAAGACCAGAGTCACCAGACTTTGTTGAGGTCTAGAGGGGTACGAGAATCACCTGGTGCAGGTGACTTCCAGATGGGGACCAGAGTCACCAGGTCAGGATGAGGCCCAGAGAGGTTCCAGAGTCATCATGTCCAGGTGAGGCTCAGGTGTGGAACAGAGTCACCAGGTACCAAAAATGCCCAGGTGAGGACCAGCGTCACCAGGTCTCGGTGACGGGCAGATAGGAGCAGAGTCACCAGTTCCAGGTGAGGCGAAGAAAGAGTCCACAGCAATCAGATACAGATGGGGAACAAAGTCAACAGGCCTGGGTGAGGCCCAGATGGGGATCAGATTCACCATGTCCAGGTAGGCTCAGGTGGTGACCAGAGACCCCGGGGCTGGGAGACGACCAGGTATGGACCAGATACCAGGTCCAAGAGGCCCACGAGGGGACCTGACTCACCAGGTATGGGTGAGGCCCAGGTGGCAACCCCACTCACCATGTCCACGTGAGGCCAACCTGCATGCCAAAGTCACCAGATCCACGTGAGGCCCTAGTCGGCACCGGAGAAGGCAGGTAAAAGTGAGTCTACAAGAACACCACAGTCACCAGGTCCAGGTGTGGTTCATGTGGGAACAAGAGTCACCAGTTCCAGGTGAGACCCAGGTGGGGACGACAGTCAACAGGTTCAGATTGAGGCCTAGGTTGGGGGACGAGAATCATCAAGACCAGTTGAGGCCAAAGTGTGCAGCAAAGTTATCATGTCCAGGTGAGGCCCAGATGGGGAACAGAGTAACCATATCCCAATAATGCCAGGTGGGAAAATAGTCACAAGGTCCAGACGAAGCCTAAGTTTGGAGTAGATTCACCAGGTCCTGTTGAGGCTCAGCTGAGGACCAGTGTCCCCAGCTCCGGGTGTGTCACCCGGTTCTGGTGATATCCAGGTGGGGACCAGTGTCACAAGTCAGGGTGAGGCCCAGTGGGGGACGAGAATCACTAGGTCCAGGAGAGGCCCCAATGTGGAACTGTGAATCCAGGTCCCAAGATTCCCATATGAGGACCTGCGTCACCAGGTCGAGGTGATGTCCCTGTGGGAACCAGTCACCCCGTCCAGGTGAGGCCCGGGTGGGACCACAGTCACCAGGTCCTGGTGAGGCCCAGGTACATAAGAGAGTATCCAGGTCCCAATGATGCCCAGGTAAGGACTAGAGTCAACAGGTCCAGGAGAGGCCCAAATATGGATCAGAGTCATTGTGTTCCAGGTGAGGCCAGATGGAGACCACAGGAACCAGGTCCAGGAGAGCCCCATATGGGAACCAGAGCCACCAAATCCAGGTGAGTTCCAGGAGGGACCACAGTCACAAGGTCCAGGTGAGGCGCAGGAGGCAACAGGATTCATCAAGTCCAGGTGAGGCCCACGTGGTGATCTGTCACCAGATCCAGGTGCGGACCAGATAAGAGCCAGATTCACCAGGCCCAAGTGAAGCCCAAGGGGTGACCAGATTTTCCAGGTAAGGGTGAGGCCCCGAGTGGGAACCAGAGTAACCAGTTTAGTTTGAGGCCCAGATTGGGACCAGAGGTCCCTGGACAAAGTGATGCCTAGGTGAGGAATAGAGTATCCAGGTCCCAATGATGCCTGGGTGAGGACCAGAGTCACTAGGGCCATGAAAGCCCAGATGGGGAACAGAATCACTAGGTCCTGGTGAGGCATAGAATAAGAACACAGTCACCAGTATCAGGTGAGCCCCTTGTGGGAACCAGAGCCACTCTATCCCGCTGAGTCCCAGGTCCATGTGAGGCCCACGTGAGGACCAGATTCATCAGGTCGAATTGAAGCATCGCTGGGGACAAGAGTCATCAGGTCTAGGTGCGGCCTAGGTGGGGCAAGATTCAGCAGTTCTGAGTTAGTTCAAAGTGGGGACGATAGACACCAGTCCAGGTGAGGACAAACTGAGACCAGAGTCACCAGATACAGGTGAGTTCCAGATGGGGACCAGGGTCACCAGGTTAGGGTGAGGCCCAGAGAGGTTCCAGAGTCATCATGTCCAGGTGAGGACCAGAGTCACCAGGTCTGGGTGATGCGCAGATAGGATCAGAGTCACCAGTTCCAGGTGAGGCCAAGAAAGAGTCCACAGCAATCAGGTCCAGGTGGGGAACAATGTCACCAGGACTGGATGACGCCCAGATGGGTACCAGAAACACCAGGTCCAGGTGATTCCCAGGTGGTGACCAGAGTTACGAGTTCCGGGTGAGAACAAGGTAAGGACCAGATTCACCCGTTCCAAGTGAGGCCCACGTGGGGACCTGTGTCACCAGGCATGGGTGAGGCACAGGTGACAACCCCACTCACCAGGTCCAGGTGATGCCAACCTGCAGGCCATGCAGAGGAACCATGTCCTGATGATGCACAGGTAGGGACTAGAATTACCAGGTGCAGGTGATGCCAACCTGCAGGGCATGTGTGGAACCATGTCCCGATAATGCCCAGGTAGGGACCAGAGTTACAATGTCCAGGTGAGGCCAACCTGCAGGCCATGCTGTGGAACCATATCCCTATGATGCCCAGGTAGGGACCAGAGTCACCAGGTCCAAATGAGGCCAAGATGTATCATATTCACTAGGTCCACATGAGGCCCAGTTGAGGACCCGAGTCACCATATCTGGTTGAGGCCTAGAGGGGTACCAGAATCCCCTGGTCCAGGTGACATCCAGATGGGGACCAGAGTTACCAGGTCAGGGTGAGGCCCAGAGAGGTTCCAGAGTCATCATGTCCAGGTGAGGCTCAGGTGTAGAACAGAGTCACCAGGTACCAATGATGCCCAGGTGAGGACCAGAGTCACCAGGTCTGGATGACGCGCAGATATGATGAGAGTCACCAGTTCCAGGTGAGGCCAAGAAAGAGTCCACATCAATCAGGCCCAAGTGGGGAACGAAGTCACCAGGACTGCGTGAGGCCCAGATGGGGACCAGATTCACCAGGTCCAGGTGAGGCCCAGGTGGTGACCAGAGTTCCCGGGTCTGGGAGACGACCAGGTAACAACAAGATTCAACAGGTCCAAGAGGCCCACGTGGGGACCTGAGTCACGAGGTATAGGTGAGGCCCAGGTGGCATCCCCACTCACCAGTTCCAGGTGAGGCCAACCTGCAGGCCAGTGTCACCAGATCCAGGTGAGGCCCTAGTGGGGACCTGAGTCAACAGGTAAATGTGAGTCTACAAGAACACCACAGTCACCAGGTCCAGGTGTGGTTCTAGTGGGAATGAGAGTCACCAGGCCCAGATGAGACCCAGGTTGGGACCACAGTCACCAGGTCCAGAGTGAGGCCTAGGAGGGGGGACGAGAGTCATCAGGAGCAGTTGAGGCCAAAGTGTGGATCAAAGTTATCATGTTCAGGTGAGGCCCAGGTGGGGAACAGAGTAACCATGTCCCATTGATGTCAGGTGGGAAAAGAGTCACAAGGTCCAGACGAGGCCTAAGTGAGGAGTAGATTCACCAGGTCCTGTTGAGGATCAGCTGAGGACCAGTGTCCCCAGCTCCAGGTGAGTCCCAGTGGGGGACCAGAGTCACCCGGTTCTGGTGATATCCAGGTGGGGACCAGAGTCACCACGTCAGGGTGAGGCCCAGAGGGGGACAAGAATCACTAGGTCCAGGGGAGGCCCCGATGTGGAACTGAGAAACCAGGTCCCATGATGCCCATATGAGGACCTGAGTCACCAGGTCCAGGTGAGGTCCCTGTGGGAAACAGTCACCTCGTCCAGGTGAGGCCCAGGTGGGACCACAGTCACAAGGTCCAGGTGAGGCGCAGGAGGCAACAGGATTCACCAAGTCCAGGTGAGGCCCAGGTGGCGACCAGTCACCAGATCCAGGTGTGGAATAGCTAAGGACCAGATTCTCCAGGCCCAAGTGAAGCGCAACGGGTGACCAGAGTCACCAGGGCAGGGTGAGTCCCAGAGGGGGAACCAGAGTAACAAGTTTAGTTTGAGGCCCAGAATGGGACCAGAGGTCCCTGGTCAAAGAGAGGCCCAGGTGTGGAATAGAGTATCCAGGTCCCAATGACGCCTGGGTGAGGATCAGAGTCACTAGGGCCATGCTGGCCCAGATGGGGAACAGAATCACTACGTCCTGGTGAGGCATAGAATAAGACCACATTCAGCAGTATCAGGTGATCCCCTTGTGAGAACCAGAGCCACACTATCC
Organism: Canis lupus dingo; assembly: GCF_003254725.2. NCBI lineage: Eukaryota > Metazoa > Chordata > Mammalia > Carnivora > Canidae > Canis > Canis lupus. Next base: position 76,352 of record NW_026019466.1, on the reverse strand, counting down.
AGCTGAGTCCCAGGACCAGGTGAGTCCCACGTGAGGACCAGATTCATCAGGTCGAATTGAGGCATAGCTGGGGACAGAGTCACCAGGTCTGTGTGCGGCCTAGGTGGGGCAAGATTCAGCAGTTCTGAGTTAGGTCAAAGTGGGGACGAGAGACACCAGGTCCAGGTGAGGCCAAAGAGAGGACCAGAGTCACCAGATCCAGGTGAGGTCCATGTTGGAAAGAGAGTCACGAGGTCCAGGAGAGGTCCAGGTGGGGTCCAGAGTCACCAGATCCAGGTAAAGTCCAGGTGGGGACCAGAGTCACCAGATCCATGTGAAGCCCAGGTTGGGACCAGGATCACCAGGTACAGTGGAGGCCCTTGAAAGAACCAGAGTCAACAATTGGAAGTCAGGCGCAGGTTTCAACCAGGGTCAGCAGGTCCAAGTCAGGGGAAAGTGGGGTTCACAGTCACTAGGGAATGGTGAGACCCAGAGGGGCACCAGAGTCACGTGGTCCAGGTGAGGTCCAGTTGTGGAACACAGTCACCGCGTCCCAATTTTGCCCAGTTGAGGACCATGGTCAACAGGGCCAGGTGAGGCTCAGATGCGGACCAGAGTCCCCAAATCCAGGTGAAGCCCAGGTGGGGACCACAGTCACCAGATCCAGGGTAGTCTCAGGTGCAGACCAGAATCACCAGGTCCAGGTGAGGTGCAGGTGGCAACCACAATCACCAGGTCCCGGTGAGGCCCTGGTGGGGACCAGTGTCACAAGGTACATGACAAACTAGAAACACCGCAGCCACCAGGTCCACATGATGTCCATGTGGGAACGAGAATCAACAGTTATAGGTTAGGACCAGGTGGGTATCTGACTCACCATTTCCAGGTGATACCCAGGTGGGAACGAGTGTCACCATGTCCAGGTGTGGCCCAGGTGAAGACCAGAGTTAATAGGTCCGGCTTGGTCACTGTTACTGAACAGTGTAACCATATCCTGATGCTACCCAGTTGGGAACCAGAGACACCAGGTCCTGGTGAGGCCCAGGTGGGACCAGAGACATGAGGTCCAGGTGAGGTCCCGATGGGAACCACAGTCACCAGGTCAGGAGAGGCCATGCTTTGGATCAGAGTCACCAGTTACAGGTGAGGCCCAGGTGGAGCCTGAGTCACCTGGTACAGAAGAGGCCAAAATCAGGACCAGAGTTACCAGGATCAGGTCATTCCCAGTGGGGAACAGAGTAACCATGTCCCGATGATGCCCAGGTAGACCCAGTGTCAACAGTTCCAGATGAGGCGCAGGTGGGGAGCATATTCACTAGGTCTCGGTGACACCCAGTTGAGGACCAGTGTCACCAGGTCTTTTTGAGCCCTAGAGGGGTAACAGATTCACCAGATCTAGGTGACATCCAGATGGGGACCAGAGTCACCATGTCAGGGTGAGGCCCCGTGGGGATCCAGAGTCATCATGTCCAGGTGAGGCTCAGGTGTTTAACAGAGTATCCAGGTCATAATGGTCCACAGGTGAGGACCAGAGTCACCAGATCTGGGTGAGGCTCAGGTAGGATCAGAGTCACCACTTCCAGTTGAGGCCATGAAGGAGTCCACAGCATTCAGGTCCAGAGGGGAACAAAGTCACCAGGACTGGGTGAGGACCAGATGGGGACCAGATTCACCAGGTCCAGGTGATTCCCAGGTGGTGACCAGGGTTACCAGGTACGGGTGAGGACCAGGTAAGGACGAGATTCACCAGGTCATACTGGGCCCACGGGGGACCTGTGTCACCATGTATGGGTGAGGCCCAGGTGCCAACCCCACTCTCCAGGTCCAGGTGAGGCCAACATGCAGGCCATGTAGAGGAACAATGTCCCGATGATGCCCAGGTAGGGACCAGAGTTACCAGGTCCAGGTGAGGCCAACCTGAAGGCCATGCAGCTGAACCATGTCCCGATGATGCCCAGGAAGGGACCAGAGTCACCAGGTCCAAATGAGGCCCAGTTGGAGCATATTCACTAGGTCCAGGTGAGGCCCAGTTGAGGACCAGAGTCACCAGATCTGGTTGAGTATTAGAGTGGTACAAGAATCACCTAGTCCAGTTGACATCCAGATGGGGACAAGAGTCACCAGGTCAGGGTGAGGCCCAGAGAGGTTCCAGAGTCATCATGTCCAGGTGTGGCTCAGGTGTGGAACAGCGTCACAAGGTACCAATCATGCCCAGGTGAGGATCAGAGTCACCAGGTCTCGGTGACGCTCAGATAGGATCAGAGTCACCAGTTCCAGGTGAGGCCAAGAGAGAGTCCACAGCAATCAGGTCCAGGTGGGGAACAAATCACCAGGACTGGTTGAGGCCCAGATGGGGACCAGATTCACCAGGTCCAAGTGAGGCGAGGTGGTGACCAGAGTTCCCGGATCTGGGAGGGACCACGTAAGGACAAGATTCACCAGGTTCAAGAGGCCCACGTGTGGAACTGAGTCACCAGGTATGGGTGAGGCCCAGGTGGCAACCCCACTCACCAAGTCCAGGTGAGGCCAACTTGCAGGCCAGAGTCACCAGATCCAGGTGAGGCCCTAGTGGGGACCAGAGTCACCAGATAAATGTGAGTCTACAAGAAAACCACAGTCAACAGGGCAAGGTGTGGTTCATGTGGGAACGAGAGTCACCAGGTCCAGGTGAGACCCAAGTGAGGACCATAGTCACCAGGTCCAGATTGAGGCCTAGGTGGAGGGAACAGATTGATCAGGACAAGTTGAGGCCAAAGTGTGAAGAAAAGTTACCATGTCCAGGTGAGGCCCAGGTGGGGAACACAGTAACCATGTCCCATTGATGCCAGGTGGGAAAAGGGTCACAAGGTCCAGACGAGGTCTAAGTGAGGAGTAGATTCACCAGGTCCTGTTGAGGCCCAGCTGAGGACCAGTGTCCCAAGCTCCGGGTGAGTCCCAGAGGGGGACCAGAGTCACCCGGTTCTGGTGATATCCAGGTGGGAACCAGAGTCAGCACGTCAGGAATAGGCCTAGAGGGGGAAGAGAATCACTAGGTCCAGGTGAGGCCCCGATGAGGAACTGAGACACCAGGTTCCATAATGCCCATATGAGGACCTGAGTCACCAGGTCCAGGTGAGGTCCCTGTGGGAACCAGTCACCTCGTGCAGGTGAGGCCCAGGTGGGACCACAGTCACCAGGTCCAGGTGAGGCCCAGTTATAAAAGAGAGTATCCAGGTCCCAATGATGCGCCGGTAAGGAACAGAGTCAACAGGTGCAGGAGAGGTCCAAATATGGATCAGAGTCATTGTATTCCAGGTGAGGCCAGATGGAGACCACAGGAACCAGGTCCAGGAGAGCCCCATATGGGAACCAGAGCCACCAGATCCAGGTGAGGTCCAGGTGTGGCCACAGTCACAAGGTCCAGGTGAGGTGCAGGTGGCAACAGGACTCACCAAGTCCAGGTGAAGCCCAGGTGGCGACAAGTCACCACATCCAGGTGCGGAGCAGCTAAGGACCAGAATTACCAGGCCCAATTGAACAACAAGGGGAGACCAGAGTCACCAGGTAAGGGTGAGGCCCAGAGGGGGAACCAGAGTAACCATTTAGTTTGAGGCCCAGAATGGGACCAGAGGTCCCTGGTCAAAGTGAGGCTCATGTGGGGTATAGAGTATCCAGGTCCCAGTGATGCCTGGGTGAGGACCAGAGTCACTAGGGCCATGCAGGACCACATGGGGAACAGAATCACTAGGTCCTGGTGAGGCATAGAAACACACCCCAATCAGCAGTATCAGGTGAGCCCCTTGTGGGAACCAGAGCCACTCTATCCAGCTGAGTCGCAGGTCCATGTGAGGCCCACGTGAGGACCAGATTCATCAGGTCGAATTGAGGCATAGCTGGGGACAAGAGTCACCAGGTCAGGGTGCGGCCTAGGTGGGGCAAGATTCAGCAGTTCTGAGTTAGGTCAAAATGGGGACAAGAAACACCAGGTCCAGGTGAGGCCAAACTGAGGACCAGAGTCACCAGATCCAGGTGAGGTCCATGTTGGAAAGAGAGTCACCAGGTCCAGGAGAGGTCCCGGTGTGGACCAGAGTCACCAGATCAGGTGAAGCCCAGTTGGGGACCAGAGTCACTAGGTCCGGTTGAGGCCCAGGTGAGGACCAGAGTTACCAGGTACACGTGAGGCCTCGGTGGGGATCAGAGGCAACAGGTCCATGTGAGACCGGCTTGAGGACCATGGTCAACAGGTCTACTTGATGCCCAGGAGTGGAACATAGTAAGCAGGTCCAGGTGAGTCCTCCGTGGTGAAAAGTGTCACCATGTCCAGATGAGGCCCTGGTGGGGACCAGGATCACCAGGTACAGGGGAGGACCTTGAAATAACCAGAGTCAACAGTTCGAGGTCAGGCGTAGGAGGCAACAAGTGTCAGGAGGTCCAAGTCAGGCCAAAGTGGGTTTCACAGTCACTAGGGAACGGTGAGAACCAGAGGGGGACCAGAGTCATGTGGTCCAGGTGAGGTCCAGTTGTGGAACACAGTCACTGGGTCCCAATTTTGCCCAGGTGAGGACCATGGACAACAGGGCCACGTGAGGCCCAGATGGGGACCGGAGTCCCCATATCCAGGTGAAGCCCAGGTGGGGACCACATCACCAGATCCAGGTTAGTCTCAGGTGCAGACCAGAATCACCAGGTCCAGGTGAGGCGGAGGTGGCTACCACACACACCAGGTCCCGGTGAGTCCTTGGTGGGGACCAGAGTCACGAGGTACATGAGAAGCTAGAAACACTGCAGCCACCAGGTCCACATGATGTCCATGTGGGAACGAGAATCACCAGTTACAAATGAGGACCAGGTGGGGATCCGACTCACCATGTCCAGGTGAGACCCAGGTGGGAACCAGTGTCACCATGTCCAGGTGTGGCCCAGGTGAAGACCAGAGTTAATAGGTCCGGCTGGGTCACTGTTAGTGAACAGTGTAACCATATCCTAATGCTACCCAGGTGGGTACGAGAGACACCAGGTCCTGGTGAGGCCCAGGTGGGACCAGAGACATGAGGTCCGGGTGAGGTCCCGATGGGAACCACAGTCACCAGGTCAGGTGAGGCCATTCTTAGGATCAGAGTCACCAGTTCCAGGTGAGGCCAAGAAGGAGTCCACAGCAATCAGGTCCAGGTGGGGTGACTTAGTCACCAGGATTAGATGAGGACCAGATGGGGACCAGATTAACCAGGTTCAGGTGATTCCCAGTTGGTGACCCAATTTAGGAGTTTCGGGTGAGGACCAGCTAAGGACCAGATTTACCAGGTCAAATTGAGGCCCACGTGAGGACCTGTGTCACCAGGCATGGGTGAGGCCAAGGTGACAACGCCACTCACCAGGTCCAGGTGAGCCCAACCTGCAGGCCATGCAGAGGAACCATGTCCAAATGATGCCCAGGTAGCAACTAGAGTTACCGGGTCCAGGTGAGGCCAACCTGCAGGCCATGTGTGGAACCATGTCCCGATGATGCCCAGGTAGGGATCAGAGTTACCAGGTCCAGGTGAGGCCAACCTGCAGGTCATGCAGTGGAACCATGTCCCGATGATGTCCAGGTAGTGACCAGAGTCACCAGGTGCAAATGAGGCCCAGATGGAGCATATTCACTAGGTCCAGGTGAGGCCCAGTTGAGAACCAGAGTCACCAGATCTGGTTGAGGCCTAAAGGGGTACCAGAATCACCTGGTCCAGGTGACATCCAGATGGGGACCAGAATCACCAGGTCAGGGTGAGGCCCAGAGGGCTTCCAGAGTCATCATGTCCAGGTGAGGTTCAGGTGTGGAACAGAGTCACTAGGTACCAATGATGCCCAGGTGAGGACCAGAGTCACCAGGTCTGGGTGACGCGCAGATAGAATCAGAGTCACCAGTTCCCGGTGAGGCCAAGAAAGAGTCCACAGCAATCAGATCCAGGTGGGGAACAAAGTCACCAGGACTGGGTGAGGCCCAGATGGGGACCAGATTCACAGGTCCAGATGAGGCCCAGTTGGGGACCACAGTCCCCGGGTCAGGGAGAGGACCAGGTAACGACCAGATTAAGAGGTCCAAGAGGCCCACGTGTGGAACTGAGTCACCAGGTATGGGGTGGCAACCCCACTCACCAGGTCCAGGTGAGGACAACCTTCAGGCCAGAGTCACCAGATCCAGGTGAGGCCCTAGTGGGGACCAGAGTCACCAGGTAAATGTGCGTCTACAAGAACACCACAGTCACCAGGTCCAGGTGTGGTTCATCTGGGAACGAGAGACACCAGGTCCAGGTGAGAAAGAGGTGGGGACCACAGTCACCAGGTCCAGATTGAGTCCTAGGTGGGGGAGCAGCGTCATCAGGACCAGTTGAGGCCAAAGTGTGGAGCAAAGTTATCATGTCCAGGGGAGGCCCGGGTGGGGAACAGAGTAACGATGTCCCATTGATGCCAGGTGGGAAAAGAGTCACAAGGTCCCGGTGAGGCGCAGGTGGCAACAGGATTCACCAAGTCCATGTGTGGCCCAGGTGGCGAACAGTCACCAGATCCATGTGCGGACCAGCTAAGGACCAGATTCACCAGGCCCAAGTGAAGCCCAAGGGGTGACCAGATTTACCAGGTAAGGGTGAGACCCAGAAGGGGAACCAGAGTAACCAGTTTAGTTTGAGGCCCAGAATGGGACCAGTGGTCCGTGGTCAAAGTGAGGCCCAGGTGTGGAATAGAGTATCCAGGTCCGAATGATGCCTGGGTCAGGACCAGAGTCACTAGGGCCATGCAGGCCCAGATGGGGAGCAGAATCACTAGGTCCTGGTGAGGCATAGAAAAAGACCACAGTCACCAGTATGAGGTGAGCCCCTTGTGGGAACCAGAGCCACTCTATCCAGCTGAGTCCCAGGTCCATGTGAAGCCCACGTGAGGACCAGATTCACCAGGTCGAATTGAGGCATAGCTGGGGACAAGAGTCACCAGGTCTATGTGCGGCCTAGGTGGGGAAAGATTCAGCAGTTCTGAGTTAGGTCAAAGTGGGGACGAGAGACACCAGGTCCAGGTTAGGCGAAACTGAGTACCAGAGTCACCAGATCCAGGTGAGCTCCATGTTGGAAAGAGAGTCACCAGGTCCAGGAGAGGTCCAGGTGGGAACCAGAGTCACTAGATCCAGGTGAAGTCCAGGTGGGGACCAGAGTCACCAGATCGAGGTGAAGCCCAGGTGGGGACCAGAGTCACTAGGTGCAGATGAGGCCCAGGTGAGGACCAGAGTTACCAGGTACACGTGAGGATCTGGTGGGGATCAGAGGCAACAGGTCCATGTGAGGCCGGCTTGGGGACCATGATCAACAGGTCCACTTGAGACCCAGGTGTGGAACACAGTAAGCAGGTCCAGGTGAGTCCCCCGTGGTTACAAGAGTCACCACGTCCAGGTGAGGCCCAGGTGGGAGCAGGATCATCAGGTACAGGGGAGGCCCTTGAAAGAACCCGAGTCAACAGTTCGAGTTCAGGCGCAGGTGGCAACCAGGGTCAGCATGTCCAAGTCAAGCCAAAGTGGAATTCACAGTCAATAGGGCACGGTGAGACCCGGAGGGGGAGCATAGTCACCTGGTCCAGGTGAGGTCCAGTTGTGGAACACAGTCACCTGGTCCCAATTTTGCCCAGTTGAGGACCATGGACAACAGGGCCAGGTGAGGCCCAGATGGGGACCGGAGTCCCGAAATCCAGGTGAAGCCCAGGTGGGGACCACAGTCACAAGATCCAGGGTAGTGTCAGGTGCAGACCAGAATCACCAGGTCCAGGTGTGGTGCAGGTGGCAACCAAACTCACCAGGTCCCGGTGAGGCACTGGTGGGGACCCGAGTCACGAGGTACATGAGAAGCTAGAAACACATGAGATCCCTGGGTGGCGCAGCTGTTTGCCGCCTGCCTTTGGCCCAGAGCGCGATCCTGGAGACCGGGGATCGAATCCCACGTCGGGCTCCCGGTGCATGGAGCCTGCTTCTCCCTCTGCCTGTGTCTCTGCCTCTCTCTCTCTCTGTGACAATCATAAATAAATAAAAATTTAAAAAAAGATGCTAGAAACACTGCAGCCACCAGGTCCACATGATGTCCATGTGGGAACGAGAATCACCAGTTACAGGGGAGGACCAGGTGGGGATCCGACTCACCATGTCCAGGTGAGACCGAGGTGGGAACCAGTATCACCATGTCCAGGTGTGGCCCAGGTGAAGGCCAGAGTTAATAGGTCCCGCTGTGTCACTGTTATTGAACAGTGTAACCATATCCTCATGCTACCGAGGTGGGTACCGAGACACCAGGTCCTGGTGAGGCCCAGTTGGGACCAGAGACATGAGGTCCAGGTGAGGTCCCGATGGGAACCACAGTCACCAGGTCAGGTGAGGCCATGCTTACGATCAGAATCACCAGTTACAGGTGAGGCCCAGGTGGAGCCAGAGTCACCTGGTACAGAAAATGCCAAAGTCAGGAATAGTGTTACCAGGATCAGGTCACTCCCAGTGGGGAATAGAGTAACCATGTCCCGATGATGCACACGTAGAACCAGAGTCACCATGTCCAGATGAGGCGCAGTTGGGGAGCATATTCACTAGGTCCCGGGGAGTCCCAGTTGAGGACTAGAGTCACCAGGTTTGGTTGAGGCCTAGAGGGGTACCAGATTCACATGGTCTAGGAGACATCCAGATGGGGACCAGAGTCTCCATGTCAGAGGGAGGCCCAGAGTGGATCCAGAGTCATCATGTCCAGGTGAGTCTCAGGTGTGGAGCAAAGTTATCATGTCCAGGTGAGGCCCAGGAGGGAAACAGAGTAACCATGATCCCATTGATGCCAGGTGGGAAAAGAGTCACAAGGTCCAGACGAGACCTAAGTAAGGAGTAGATTCAACAGGTACTGTTGAGATCCAGCTGAGGACAAGTGTCGCCAGCTTCGGGTGAGTCCCAGAGGGGGACCAGAGTCACCCGGTACTGGTGATATCCAGGTGGGGACCAGAGTCACCACATCAGGGTGAGGCCCAGAGGGGACGAGAATCACTAGGTCCAGGTGAGGCCCCGATGTGGAACTGAGAAACCAGGTCCCATGATGCCAATATGAGGACCTGAGCCACCAGGTCCAGGTGAGGTCCCTGTGGGAACAAGTCACCTCGTCCAGGTGAGATCCAGGTGGGACCACAGTCACCAGGTACAGATGAGGCCCAGGAATATAAGAGAGTATCCAGGTCCCAATGAAGCCCAGGTAAGGACCAGAGTCAACAGGTCCAGGAGAGGCCCAAATATGGATCAGAGTCATTGTGTTCCAGGTGAGGCCAAATGGAGACCACAGGAACCAGGTCCAGGAGAGCCCCATATGGGAACCAGAGCCACCAGATCCAGGTGAGGTCCTGGTGGGACCACAGTCACAAGGTCCAGGGGAGGCGCAGGAGGCAACAGGATTCAACAAGTCCAGGTGAGACCCAGGTGGCGACCAATCACCAGATCCAGGTGCGGACCAGCTAAGGACCAGTTTCAGCAGGCCCATATGAAGCCTAAGGGGTGACCAGAGTCACCAGGTAGGGGTGAGGCCCAGAGGGGGAACCAGAGTAACCAGTTTAGTTTGAGGCCCAGAATGGGACCAGAGGTTCCTCGTCAAAGTGAGGCCCAGGTGTAGAATAGATTATCCAGGTCCCAATGATGCCTGGGTGAGGACCAGAGTCACTAGGGCCATGCAGGCCCAGATGGCAAACAGAATCACTAGGTCCTGGTGAGGCATAGAATAACACCACAGTCAGCAGTATCAGGTGATCCCCTTGTGGGAACCAGAGCCACTCTATGGAGCTGAGTCCCAGGTCCATGTGAGGCCCAGGTGAGGACCAGATTCATCAGGTCGAATTGAGGCATAGCTGGGGACAAGAGTCACCAGGTCTGGGGGCGGCCTAGGTGTGGCAAGATACTGCAGTTTTGAGTTAGTTCAATGTGGGGATGAGAGACACCAGGTCCAGGTGAGGGCAAAGTGAGGACCAGAGTCACCAGATCCAGGTGAGGTCCATGTTGGACAGAGAGTCACCAGGTCCAGGAGATGTCCAGGTGGGGACCAGAGTCACCAGATCCAGGTGAAGTCCAGGTGGGGACCAGAGTCACCAGATCCAGGTGAAGAACAGGTGGTGACCAGAGTCACTAGGTCCAGAGGAGGCCAGGTGAGGACCAGAGTTACCAGACAACTGAGGTCCCGGTGGGGATCAGAGGCAACAGGTCTACTTGAGGCCCAGGTGTAGAACACAGTAACAAGGGCCAGGTGAGTCCCCGGTGTTGACAAGAGTCACCACGTCCAGGTGAGGCCCAGGTGGGGACCAGGATCACCAGGTCCAGGGGAGGCCCTTGAAAGAACCAGAGTCAAAAGTTCGAGGTCAGGAGCAGGTTGCAACCAGGGTCAGCAGGTCCAAGTCAGGGCAAAGTGGGGTTCACAGTCACTAGGGAACGGTGAGACCCAGAGGGGTACCAGAGTCACCTGGTCCAGGTGAGGTCCAGTTGTGGAACACAGCCAACGGGTCCAATTTTGCCCAGTTGAGGACCATGGTCAACACGGCCAGGTGAGGCCCAGATGGGGACCAGAGTCCCCAAATCCAGGTGAACCCAGGTGGGGACCACAGTCACCAGATCCAGGGTAGTCTCAGGTGGACACCAGAATCACCAGGTCCTAGGTGAGGTGCAGGTGGCAACCACACTCACCAAGTCCCGGTGAGGCCCTGATGGGGACCAGAGTCACGAGGTACATGAGAAGCTAGAAACACTGCAGCCACCAGGTCCACATTATGTCCATGTGGGAACGAGAATCACCAGTTACAGGTGAGGAGCAGGTAGGGATCTGAGTCACCATGTCCAGGTGAGACCCTGGTGGGAACCAGTGTCACCATGTCCAAGTGTAGACCAGGTGAAGACGAGAGTTAATAGGTCCGGCCGCGTCACTGTTGGTGAACAGTGTAACCATATCCTGATGCTACTCAGGTGGGTACCAGATACAAGTCCTGGTGAGTCCTAGTTGGGACCAGAGACATGAGGTCCAGGTGAGGTACCGATGGAAACCACAGTCTCCAGGTGAGGTGAGTCCATGCTTAGGATCAGAGTTACCACTTACAGGTGAGGTCCAGGGGGAGCCAGAGTCACATGACACAGAAAAGGCCAAAGTCAGGACCAGAGTTACCACGATCAGGTCAGTCCCACTGGGAATAGAGTAACCACGTCCCGATGATGCCCAGTTAGAACCACATTTACCAGGTCCAGGTGCGGCCAATCTAAAGGCCATGCAGTGGAACCTTGTCCCGATGATGCCCAGGTAGGGAAGAGAGTCACCAGGTCCAAATGAGGCCCAGATGGAGCATATTCACTAGGTCCAGACGAGGCCCAGTTGAGGACCAGAGACACCAGATCTGGTTTAGACCTAGAGGGGTACCAGAATAACCTGGTCCAGGTGATATCCAGATGAGGACCAGAGTCTCCAGGCCTGAGTCACGCGCAGAGAGGATAAGAGTCACCAGTTCCAGGTGAGGCCAAGAAAGAGTCCAAAGCAATCAGGTCCAGGTGGGGAACAAACTCACCAGGACTGGTTGAGGCCCAGATGGGATAGAGATTCACCAGGTCCAGGTGAGGCCCAGGAGGTGACCAGAATCCCCGGGTCTGGGAGAGGACCATGTAAGGACCAGATTCACCAGGTCCAAGAGAATCACGTGGGTTCCTGAGTCATCAGGTATGGGTGAAGCTCAGGTGGCAACCCCACTCACCAGGTCCAGGTGAAGCCAACCTGCAAGCCAGAGTCACCAGATCCAGGTGAGGCCCTAGTGGGGACCGGTGTCACCAGGTAAATGTGAGTCTACAAGAAAACAACAGTCACCAGGTCCAGGTGTGTTTCATGTGGGAACGAGAGTCACCAGGTCCAGGTGAGACCCAGGTGGGGACCACAGTCACCAGGTCCAGATTGAGGCCTCGGTGGGGGGACAAGAGTCATCAGGAGCAGTTGAGGCCAAACTGTGGAGCAAAGTTATCATGTCCAGCTGAGGCCCAGTTGGGGAACAGAATAAACATGTCCCATTGATGTCAGGTGAGAAAAGAGTCACAAGGTCCAAACGAGGCCTAAGTGAGGAGTAGATTCACCAGGTCCTGTTGAGGATCAGCTGAGGACCAGTGTCCCAGCTCCGGGTGAGTCCCAGAGGGGGACCAGAGTCACCCGGTTCTGGTGATATCCAGGTGGGGACCAGAATCACCACGTCCGGGTAAGGCCCAGAGGGGGACGAGAATCAATAGGTCCAGTTGAGGCCCCGATGTGGAACTGAGAAACCAGGTCTCATGAAGTCCATATGAGGACCTGAGTCACCAGGTGCAGGTGAGGTCCCTGTGGGAACCAGTCAACTCGTCCAGGTGAGGTCCAGGTTGGACCACAGTCCCAAGGTCCAGGTGAGCCGCAGGAGGCAACAGGATTCACCAAGTCCAGGTGAGGCCCAGGTGGCGACCAGTCACCAGATCCAGGTGCGGAACAGATAAGGACCAGATTCTCCAGGCCCAAGTGAAGCCCAATGGGTGACCAGAGTCACCAGGGCAGGGTGAGGCCCAGAGGGGGGACCAGAGTAACCAGTTTAGTTTGAGGCCCAGAATGGGACCAGAGGTCCCTGGTCAAAGAGAGGCCCAGGTGTGGAATAGAGTATCCAGGTCACAATAACGCCTGGGTGAGGACCAGAGTCACTAGGGCCATGCAGGCCCAGATGGGGAACAGAATCACTAGGTCCTGGTGAGGCATAGAATAAGACCACATTCAGCAGTATCAGGTGAGCCCCTTGTGAGAACCAGAGCCACTCTATCCAGCTGAGTCCCAGGAACAGGTGAGTCACACGTAAGGACCAGATTCATCAGGTCGAATTGAGGCATACCTGGGGACAAGAGTCACCAGGTCTGGGTGCGGCCTGGGTAGGGCAAGATTCAGCAGTTCTGAGTTAGGTCAAAGTGCGGACGAGAGACACCAGGTCCAGGTGAGGCCAAACTGAGTACCAGATTCACCACATCCAGGTGAGGTCCATGTTGGAAAGAGAGTCACCAGGTCCAGGAGAGGTCGAGGTGGGGACCAGAGTCACTAGATCCAGGTGAAGTCTAGGTGGGGACCAGAGTCCCCAGATCGAGGTGAAGCCCAGGTGGGGACCAGAATCACTAGGTGCAGATGAGGCCCAGGTGAGGACCAGAGTTACCAGGTACACGTGAGGCCCCGGTGTGGATCAGAGGCAACAGGTTCATGTGAGGCCGGCTTGGGGACCATGGTCAACAGGTCTATTGAGGCCCATGTGTGGAACACAGTAAGCAGGTCCAGGTGAGTCCCCGGTGGTGACAAGAGTCACCACTTCCAGGTGAGGTCCAGGTGGGGACCAGGATCACCAGGTACAGGGGAGGCCCTTGAAAGAACCAGAGTCAACAGTTCGAGTTCAGGCGCAGGTGGCAACCAGGGTCAGCAGGTCCAAGTCAAGCCAAAGGGGACTTCACATTCACTAGGGCACGGTGAGACCCAGAGGGGGAGCATAGTCACCTGGTCCAGGTGAGGTTCAGTTGTGGAACACAGTCACCAGGTCCCAATTTTGCCCATTTGAGGACCATGGTCAACAGGGCCAGGTGAGGCCCAGATGGGGACCGGAGTCCAGAATTCCAGGTGAAGCCCAGGTGGGGACCACAGTCACCAGATCCAGGGTAGTCTCAGGCGCAGACCAGAATCACCAGGTCCAGGTGTGGTGCAGGTGGCAACCAAACTCACCAGGTCCCGGTAAGGCACTGGTGGGATACATGAGAAGTCACGAGGTACATGAGAAGCTAGAAACACATGGGATCCCTGGGTGGCGCAGGGGTTTGGCGCCTGCCTTTGGACCAGGGCGCGATCCTGGAGACCCGGGATCGAATCCCACGTCGGGCTCCCGGTGCATGGAGCCTGCTTCTCCCTCTGCCTGTGTCTCTGCCTCTCTCTCTCTCTGTGACTATCATAAATAAATAAAAATAAAATAAAAAAAAAGAACACCACAGTCCCCAGGTCCAGGTGGGGTTCATGTGGCAAGGAGAGTCAACAGGTCCAGGTGAAACCCAGGTGGGGACCACAGTCACCAGGTCCAGATTGAGGCCTAGGTGAGGGGACGAGGGTCATCAAGACCAGTTGAGACCGAAGTGTGGAGCAAAGTTATCATGTCCATGTGAGGTCCAGGTGGGGACTAGAGTAACCTTCTTCCATTGATGCCAGGTGGGAAATGAGTCACAAGGTCCATACGAGGCCTAAGTGAGGAGTAGATTCACCAGGTCCTGTTGAGGCACAGTTGAGGACCAGTGTCGCCAGCTCCGCGTGAGTCCCAGAGGGGGACCAATCACCGGTTCTGTTGATATCCAGGTGGTGACCAGAGTCACCACGTCAGGGTGAGGCCCAGAGGGGGACGAGAATCACTAGGTGCAGGTGAGGCCCCGATGTGGAACTGAGAAACCAGGTCCCATGATGCCCATATGAGGACCTGAGTCACCAGATCCAGGTGAGGTTCCTGTGGGAACCAGTCACCTCGTCCAGGTGAGGCCCAGGTGGGACCACAGTCACCAGGTCCAGGTGAGGCCCAGGTATATAAGAGAGTGTCCAGGTCCCAATGATGCTCATGTAAAAACCAGAGTTAACAGGTCCAGGATGGCTCAAATATAGATCAGAGTCATTGTGTTCCAGGTGAGGCCAGATGGAGACGACAGGAACCAGTTACAGGAGAGCCCCTTATGGGAACCTGAGCCACCAGATCCAGGTGTAGTCCAGGTGGGACCACACTCACAAGGTCCAGGTGACGCGCGCGTGGCAATAGGATTCACCAAGTACAGGTGAGGCCCAGGTGGCGACCAGTCACCAGATCCAAGTGAGGACAAGCTAAAGACCAGATTCACCAGGCCCAAGTGAAGCCCAAAGGGTGACCAGAGTCACCAGGCAAGGGTGAGGCCCAGAGGGGTAACCAGAGTAACCAGTTTAGTTTGAGGCCCAGAATGGGACCAGAGGTCCCTGGTCAGAGTGAGGCCCATGTGTGGAATAGAGTATCCAGGTCCCATTGATGCCTGTGTGAGGACCAGACTCACTAGGGCCATGCAGGCCCAGATGGGGAACAGAATCACTAGGTCCTGGTGAGGCATAGTATAAGACCACAGTCACCAGTATCAGGTGAGCCGCTTGTGGGAACCAGAGCCACTCAATCCAGCTGAGTCCCAGGTCCATGTGAGGCCCACGTGAGGACCAGATTCATCAAGTCGAATTGAGGCATAGCTGGGGACAAGAGTCACCAGGTCTGGGTGCGGCCTAGGTGGGGCAAGATTCAGCACTTCTGAGTTAGGTGAAAGTTGCGATGAGAGACACCAGGTCCAGGTGAGGCCAAACTGAGGACCAGAGTCACAAGATCCAGGTAAGGTCCATGTTGGAAAGAGAGTCACCAGGTCCAGGAGAGGTCCAGGTGGGGACCAGTGTCACCAGGTCAGGGTGAGGCCGAGAGTGGTTCCAGAGTCATCATGTCCAGGTGAGGCTCAGGTGTGGAACAGAGTCACCAGGTACCAATGATGCCCAGGTGAGGACCAGAGTCACCAGGACTGAGTCACGCGCAGAGAGGATAAGAGTCACCAGTTCCAGGTGAGGCCAAGAAAGAGTCCAAAGCAATCAGGTCCAGGTGTGGAACAAAGTCACCAAGACTGGGTGAGGCCCAGATGGAGAAGAGATTCACCAGGTCCAGGTGAGGCCCAGGTGGTGACCAGAGTCCCTGGGTCTGGGAGAGGACCATGTAAGGACCAGATTCACCAGGTCAAGGAGGACCACGTGTGTCCCTGAGTCACCAGGTATGGGTGAACCTCAGGTGGCAACCCCACTCACCAGGTCCAGATGAGTCCAACCGACAGGCCACAGTCAGCAGAACCAGGTGAGGCCCTAGTGGGGACCGGTGTCACCAGGTAAATGTGAGTCTACAAGAACACCACAGTCACCAGGTCCAGGTGTGGTTCATGTGGGAACGAGAGTCACCAGATCCAGGTGAGACCCAGGTGGGGACCACAGTCACCAGGTACAGATTGAGGCCTAGGTGGGGGGACCAGAGTCATCAGGACCAGTTGAGGCCAAAGTGTGGATAAAAGTTATCATGTTCATGTGAGGCCAAGGTGGGGAACAGAGTAACCATGTCCCATTGATGCCAGATGGGAAAAGAGTCACAAGGTCCAGACGAGGCCTAAGTGAGGAGTAGATTCACCAGGTCCTGTTGAGGACCAGCTGAGGACCAGTGTCCCCAGCTCCGGGTGAGTCCCAGAGGGGGACCAGAGTCACCCGGTTCTGGTGATATCCAGGTGGGGACCGGAGTCACCACGTCAGGGTGAGGCCCAGAGGGGGACAAGAATCACTAGGTCCAGGGGAGGCCCCGATGTGGAACTGAGAAACCAGGTCCCATGATGCCCATATGAGGACCTGAGTCACCAGGTCCAGGTGAGGTCCCTGTGGGAACCAGTCACCTCGTCCAGGTGAGGTCCAGGTGGGACCACAGTCGCAAGGTCCAGGTGAGGCGCAGGTGGCAACAGGATTCACCAAGTCCAGGTGAGGCCAAGGTGGCGACCAGTCACCAGATCCAGGTGCGGAACAGATAAGAACCAGATTCTCCAGGCCCAAGTGAAGCCCAACGGGTGACCAGAGTCACCAGGTCAGGGTGAGGGCCAGAGGGGAAACCAGAGTAACCAGTTTAGTTTGAGGCCCAGAATGGGACCAGAGGTCCCTGGTCAAAGTGAGGCCCAGGTGTGGAATAGAGTATCCAGGTCCCAGTGACGCCTGGGTGAGGACCAGAGTCATTATGGCCATGCAGGCCCAGATGGGGAACAGAATCACTAGGTCCTAGTGAGGCATAGAATAAGACCACATTTAGCAGTATCAGGTGAGCCTTTTGTGGGAACCAGAGCCACTCTATCCAGCTGAGTCCCAGGACCATGTGAGGCCCACGTGAGGACCAGATTCATCAGGTCGTATTCAGGCATAGCTGGACACAAGAGTCACCAGGTCTGGGTGCGGCCTAGGTGGGGCAAGATTCAGCAGTTCTGAGTTAGGTCCAAGTGGGGACGAGAGACACCAGGTCCAGGTGAGGCCAAACTGAGGACCAGAGTCACCAGATCCAGGTGAGGTCCATGTTGGAAAGAGAGTCACGAGGTCCAGGAGAGGTCCAGGTGGAGTCCAGAGTCACGAGATCCAGGTGAAGTCCAGGTGGGGACCAGAGTCACCAGATCCAGGTGAAGCCCAGATGGGGACCAGAGTCACTAGGTCCAGATGAGGCGCAGGTGAGGACTAGAGTTACAGGGACACGTGAGGACCCGGTGGGGATCAGAGTCAACAGGTCCATGTGAGGCGGGCTTGGGGACAATGGTCAAGAGGTGTACTTGAGGCCAGGTGTGGAACACAGTAAGCAGGTCCAGGTGAGTCCCCGGTGGTGACAAAGGTCACCACGTCAAGGTGAGGACCAGGTGGGCACCAGGATCACCAGGTACAGGGGAGGCCCTTGAAATAACCAGAGTCAACATTTCGAGGTCAGGCGCAGGTGGCAACCCGCGTCAGCAGGTCGAAGCCAGGCCAAAGTGGGGTTCACAGTCACAAGGGCGCGGTGAGACCCAGAGGGGGACCAGAGTCACCTGGTCCAGGTGAGGTCCAGTTGTGGAACACAGTACAGGGTCCCAATTTTGCCCAGTTGAGGACCATGGTCAACAGGGCCAGGTGAGGCCCAGATGGGGACCGGAGTCCCCAAATCCAGGTGAAGCCCAGGAGGGAACCACAGTCACCAGATTCAGGGTAGTCTCAGGTGCAGACCAGAATCACCAGGTCCAGGTGAGGTGCAGGTGGCAACCACACTCACCAGGTCCCGGTGAAGCCCTTGTGGGGACCAGAGTCACGAGGTATATGAGAAGCTAGAAACACTGCAGCCACCAGGTCCACGTGATGTCCATGCTGGAATGAGAATCACCAGTTACACGTGAGGACCAGGTGGGGATCCGACTCACAATGTCCAGGTGAGACCCAGGTTCGAACCAGTGTCACCATGTCCAGGTGTGGCCCAGGTGAAGTCCAGAGTTAATAGGTCTGGCTGGGACACTATTAGTGAACAGTGTAACCATATCCTGATGCTACCTAGGTGGGTACCAGAGACACCAAGTCCTGGTTAGGCCCAGGTGTAACTGGAGACATGAGGTCCAGGTGAGGTCCCGATGGGAACCATAGTCACCAGGTCAGGTGAGGCCATGCTTAGGATCAGAGTCACCAGGTACAGGTGAGGCCCAGGTGGAGCCAGAGTCTCCTGGTACAGAAGAGGCCAAAGTCAGGACCAGAGTTACCAGGATCAGGTCAGTCCCAGTGGGTAATGCAGTAACCATGTCCCAATGATGCCCAGGTAGAACCAGAGTCACCAGGTCCATCGAGGCGCAGGTGGGGAGAATATTCACTAGGTCCAGGTAGGCCCAGATGAGAACCAGAGTCACCAGGTCTAGTTGACGCCTAGAGGGGTACCAGATTCACCTGGTCTAGGGGACATCCAGATGGGGACCAGAGTCACCATGTCAGGGTGAGGCCCAGAGGGCATCCAGAGTCATCATGTCCAGGTGAGGTTCAGGTGTGGAACAGAGTATCCAGGTCATAATGGTCCACAGGTGAGGACCAGAGTCACCATATCTGGGTGAGGCCCAGTTAGAAGCAGAGTCACAAGTTCCAGGTGAGGCCAAGAATTAGTCCACAGCAATCAGGTCCAGGTGGGGAACAAAGTCACCAGGACTGGGTGAGGCCCAGATGGGGACCTGATTCACCAGGTCCAGGTGAGGCCCAGGTGGTGACAAGGGTTACCAGTTCCGGGTGAGGACCAGGTAAGGACCAGATAAACCAGGTCCAAGTTAGGCCCACGTGGGACCTGTGTCACCAGGTATGGGTGAGGCCCAGGTGGCAAGCCCACTCTCCAGGTCCAGGTGAGGCCAACCTGCAGGTCATGCAGAGGAACCGTGTCCCGATGATGCCCAGGTAGGGACCAGAGTTACGAGGTCCAGGTGACGCCAACCTGCAGGCCATGCAGAGGAACCGTGTCCCGATGATGCCCAGGTAGGGACCAGAGTTACCAGGTCAAGAAGAGGCCAACCTGCAGACCATTATGTGGAACCATGTCCCGATGTTACCCACGTAGGGACCAGAGTCACCAGGTCCAAATGAGGCCCAGATGGAGCATATTCACTAGCTCCAGGTGAGGCCTAGTTGCGGACCAGAGTCACCAGATCTGGTTGAGGCCCAGAGGGGTACCAGATTCACCTGGTCTAGGTGACATCCAGATGGGGACCAGAGTCCCCAAATCCAGGTGAAGCCCAGGTGGGGACCACAGTCACCAGATCTAGAGTAGTCTCAGGTGCAGACCACAATCACCATGTCCAGATGTGGCCCAGGTGAAGACCAGAGTTAATATGTTAGCTGGTTCACTGTTAGTGAACAGTGTAACCATATCCTGATGCTATCCAGGTGGGTACCAGAGACACAAGGTCCTGGTGAGGCCCAGTTTGGACCAGAGACATGAGGTCCAGGTGAGGTCCTGATGGGAACCACAGTCACCAGGTCAGGTGAGGCCATGCAAAGTATCAGAGTCACCAGTTACAGGTGAGGCCCAGGTGGAGCCAGAGTCACCTGGTAGAGAAGAGGCCAAAGTCAGGACCAGAGTTACCAGGATCAGGTCAGTCCCAGTGGGGAATAGAGTAACCATGTCACGATGATACCCAGGTAGAACCAGCGTCACCAGGTCCAGATGAGGCGCATTTTTGGAGCATGTTCACTAGGTCCCGGTGAGGCCCAGTTGAGGACCAGGGTCACCAGGTAAAGTTGAGGCCTAGAGTGGTACCAGATTCACCTGGTCTAGGTGACATCCAGATGGGGACCAGAATCACCATGTCAGGCTGAGGCCCAGAGGGGTTCCAAGGTCATCTTGTCCAGGTGAGTCTCAGGTGTGGAACAGAGTATCCAGGTCATAATGGTCCACAGGTGAGGACCAGAGTCACCAGATCTCGGTGATGCCCAGTTAGGTTCAGAGTCACCAGTTCCTGGTGAGGCCAAGAAGGAGTCCACAGCAATCAGGTCCAGGTGGGGAACAAAGTCATCAGGACTGGGTGAGGCCCAGAGGGGACAAGTTTCACCGGGTCCATGTGATTCCCTGGTGGTGACCAGAGATACCAGTTCCGGGTGAGGACCAGGTAAGGACCAGATTCACCAGGTCCAAGTGAGGCCCACGTGGGTTTCTCTGTCACCAGGTATGGGTGAGCCCCAGGTGGCAACCCCACTCACCAGGTCCAGGTGAGGCCAACCTGCAGGCCATGCTGTGGAACCATGTCCCGATGATGCCCAGGGAGGAGCCAGAGTCACCAGGTCCAAATGAGGCCAAGATGGAGCATTTTCACTAGGTCCATGTGAGGCACAGTTGAGGACCATAGTCACCAGACCTGGTTGAGGCCTAGAGGGGTACCAGAATCACCTGTCCAGGTGACATCCAGATGGGGACCAGAGTCACCAGGTCAGGGTGAGGCCAAGAGAGGTTCCAGAGTCATCATTTCCAGGTTAGGCTCAGGTGTGGAACAGAGTCACCAGGTACCAATGATGCCCAGGTGAGGACCAGGGTCACCAGGTTTGGGTGACGCACAGATAGGATCAGAGTCACCAGTTCCAGGTGAGGCCATGAAAGTGTCCACAGCAATCAGGTCCAGGTGGGGAACAAAGTCACCAGGACTTGGTGAGGCCCAGTGGGGACGAGATTCACCAGGACCAAGTGAGGCGCAGGTGGTGACCAGAGTCCCCCGGTCTGGGAGAGGACCAGGTAAGGACCAGATTCACCAGGTCCATGAGGCCCACGTGGGGAACAGAGTCACCAGGTATGGGTGAGGTCTAGGTGGCAACCCTACTCAACAGGTCCAGGTGAGGACATCCTGCAGGCCAGAGTCACCAGTTCCAGGTTAGGCCCTAGTGGGGACCGGAGTCACCAGGTAAAATGAGTCTACAAGAACACCACAGTCACCATGTCCAGGTGTTGTTCATGTGGGAACGAGAGTCACCAGGTCCAGGTGAGACCCAGGGGGGACCACAGTCACCAGGTCCTGATTTAGGCCTAGGTGGGGGGACCAGAGTCATCAGGACCAGTTGAGGCCAAAGTGCGGAGCAAAGTTACCATGTCCAGGTGAGGCCCAGGTGGGGAACAGAGTAACCATGTCCCATTGATGCCAGGTGGGAAAAGAGTCACAAGGTCCAGACGAGGCCTAAGTGAGGAGTAGATTCTCCAGGTCCTGTTGAGGCCCAGTTGAGGAATAGTGTCCCCAGCTCCGGGTGAGTCTCAGTGAGGGACCAGAGTCACCCGGTTCTGGTGATATCCAGGTGGGGACCAGAGTCACCACGTCAGGGTGAGGCCCAGAGGGAGACGAGAATCACTAGGTCCAGGGGAGGCCCCGATGTGGAACTGAGAAACCAGGTCCCATAGTGCCCATATGAGGACCTGAGTCACCAGGTCCAGGTGAGGTCCCTGTGGGAACCGAGTCACCTCGTCCAGGTGAGGGCCAGGTGGGACCACAGTCACCAGGTCCAGGTGAGGCCCAGGTATATAATAGAGTACCCAGGTCCCAATGATGCCCAGGTAAGGACCAGAGTTAACAGGTCCAGGAGAGGCCCAGATATGGATCAGAGTCATTGTGTTCCAGGTGAGGCCAGATGGAGACCACAGGAACATGGACCAGGAGAGCCCCATATGGGAACCAGAGCCACCAGATCCAGGTGAGGTCCAGGTGGGACCACAGTCACAAGGTCCAGGTGACGCGCAGGTGGCAACAGGATTCACCAAGTCCAGGTGAGGCCCAGGGGGCGACCAGTCACCAGATCCAGGTGAGGACCAGCCAAGGACCAGATTCACCAGGCCCAAGTGAAGCCCAAGGTGTGACCAGAGTCACCAGGTAAGGGTGAGCCCCAGAGGGGAACCAGAGTAACCAGTTTAGTTTGAGGCCCAGAATGGGACCAGAGGTCCCTGGTCAGAGTGAGGCACAGGTGTGGAATAGAGTATCCAGGTCCCAATGATGCCTGGGTGAGGACTAGAGTCACGAGGGCCATGCAGACCTAGATGGGGAACAGAATCACTAGGTCCTGGTGAGGCATAGAATAAGACAACAGTCAGCAGTATCATTTGAGCCCCTTGCGGGAACCAGAGCCACTCTATCCAGCTGAGTCCCAGGTCCATGTGAGGCCCAGGTGAGGACCAGATTCATCAGGTCGAAGTGAGGCATAGCTGGGGAGAAGAGTCACCAGGTCTAGGTGCGGCCTAGGTGGGGCAAGATTCATCAGTTCTGAGTTAGGTCAAAGTGGGGACGAGAGACACTAGATCCAGGTGAGGCCAGACTGAGGACCAGATTCACCAGATCCAGTGAAGTCCAGGTGGGGACCAGGGTCACCAGATCCAGGTGAAGCCCAGGTGGGGACCAGAGTCACTAGGTCCAGATGAGGCCCAGGTGAGGACCAGAGTTACCAGGTACACGTTTGGCCCCGGTGGGGATCGGAGGCAACAGGTCCATGTGAGGCCGGCTTGGGGACCATGGTCAACAGGACTACTTGAGACCCAGGTGTGGAACACAGTAAGCAGGTCCAGGTGAGTCCCCGGTGGTGACAAGAGTCACCACGTCCAGGTGAGGCCCAGGTGGGGACCAGGATCACCAGGTACAGGGGAGGCCCTTGAAAGAACCAGAGTCAACATTTGGAGGTCAGGAGCAGGTGGCAACCAGTGTCCGCAAGTCCAAGTCAGGCAAAGTGGGGTTCACAGTCACTAGGGCACGGTGAGACCCAGAGGGGGACCAGAGTCACCTGGTCCAGGTGACGTCCAGTTGTGGAAAACAGTCACCGGGTCCCAATTTTGCCTAGTTGAGTACCATGGTCAACAGGGCCAGGTGAGGCCCAGATGGGGACCAGAGTCCCGAAATCCAGGTGAAGCCCAGGTGGGGACCACAGTCACCAGATCCAGGGTAGTCTCAGGTGCAGACCAGAATCACCAGGTCCAGGTGAGGTGCAGGTGGCAACAACACTCACCAGGTCCCGGTGAGGCCCTGGTGGGGACCAGAGTCACGAGGTACATGAGAAGCTAGAAACACTGCATCAACCAGGTCCACATGATGTCCATGAGGGAAGGAGAATCACCAGTTACAGGTGAGGACCAGGCGGGGATCCGACTCACCATGTCCAGGTGAGACCTAGATGGGAACCAGTGTCACCATGTCCAGGTGAAGACCAGAATTTTTTTTTTTTTCTGAAATATTTTATTTATTTTTTTTTAATTTATTTTTTATTGGTGTTCAATTTTCTAACATACAGAATAACACCCAGTGCCCGTCACCCATTCACTCCCACCCCCCGCCCTCCTCCCCTTCTACCACCCCTAGTTCGTTTCCCAGAGTTAGCAGTCTTTATGTTCTGTCTCCCTTTCTGATATTTCCCACACATTTCTTCTCCCTTCCCTTATTTTCCCTTTCACTATTATTTATATTCCCCAAATGAATGAGAACATATAATGTTTGTCCTTCTCTGACTGACTTACTTCACTCAGCATAATACCCTCCAGTTCCATCCACGTTGAAGCAAATGGTGGGTATTTGTCATTTCTAATAGCTGAGTAATATTCCATTGTATACATAAACCACATCTTCTTTATCCATTCATCTTTCGTTGGACACCGAGGCTCCTTCCACGGTTTGGTATCGTGGCCATTGCTGCTAGAAACATCGGGGTGCAGGTGTCCCGGCGTTTCATTGCATTTGTATCTTTGGGGTAAATCCCCAACAGTGCAATTGCTGGGTCGTAGGGAAGGTATATTTTTAACTGTTTGAGGAACCTCCACACAGTTTTCCAGAGTGGCTGCACCAGTTCACATTCCCACCAACAGTGTAAGAGGGTTCCCTTTTCTCCGCATCCTCTCCAACATTTGTTGTTTCCTGCCTTGTTAATTTTCCCCATTCTCACTGGTGTGAGGTGGTATCTCATTGTAGTTTTCATTTGTATTTCCCTGATGGCAAGTGATGCAGAGCATTTTCTCATATGCATGTTGGCCATGTCTATGTCTTCCTCTGTGAGATTTCTGTTCATGTCTTTTGCCCATTTCATGATTGGATTGTTTGTTTCTTTGGTGTTGAGTTTAATAAGTTCTTTATAGATCTTGGAAACTAGCCCTTTATCTGATATGTCATTTGCAAATATCTTCTCCCATTCTGTAGGTTGTCTTTGAGTTTTGTTGACTGTATCCTTTGCTGTGCAAAAGCTTCTTATCTTGATGAAGTCCCAATAGTTCATTTTTGCTTTTGTTTCTTTTGCCTTCGTGGATGTATCTTGCAAGAAGTTACTATGGCCGAGTTCAAAAAGGGTGTTGCCTGTGTTCTTCTCTAGGATTTTGATGGAATCTTGTCTCACATTTAGATCTTTCATCCATTTTGAGTTTATCTTTGTGTATGGTGAAAGAGAGTGGTCTAGTTTCATTCTTCTGCATGTGGATGTCCAATTTTCCCAGCACCATTTATTGAAGAGACTGTCTTTCTTCCAATGGATAGTCTTTCCTCCTTTATCGAATATTAGTTGCCCATAAAGTTCAGGGTCCACTTCTGGATTCTCTATTCTGTTCCACTGATCTATGTGTCTGTTTTTGTGCCAGTACCACACTGTCTTGATGACCACAGCTTTGTAGT
Source organism: Canis lupus dingo (assembly GCF_003254725.2). Classification (NCBI taxonomy): domain Eukaryota; kingdom Metazoa; phylum Chordata; class Mammalia; order Carnivora; family Canidae; genus Canis; species Canis lupus. The sequence continues at coordinate 51,670 of NW_026019466.1, read as the reverse complement.
ACAACCTGAAATCTGGCATTGTGATGCCCCCAGATATGGTTTTCTTTTTTAAAATTCCCCTGGCTATTCGGGGTCTTTTCTGATTCCACACAAATCTTAAAATAATTTGTTCTAACTCTCTGAAGAAAGTCCATGGTATTTTGATAGGGATTGCATTAAACGTGTATATTGCCCTGGGTAACATTGACATTTTCACAATATTAATTCTGCCAATCCATGAGCATGGAATATTTTTCCATCTCTTTGTGTCTTCCTCAATTTCTTTCAGAAGTGTTCTATAGTTTTGAGGGTATAGATCCTTTACATCTTTGGTGAGGTTTATTCCTAGGTATCTTATGCTTTTGGGTGCAATTGTAAATGGGATTGACTCCTTAATTTCTCTTTCTTCAGTCTCATTGTTAGTGTATAGAAATGCCACTGACTTCTGGGCATTGATTTTGTATCCTGCCACGCTACCGAATTGCTGTATGAGTTCTAGCAATCTTGGGGTGGAGACTTTTGGGTTTTCTATGTACAGTATCATGTCATCGGCGAAGAGGGAGAGTTTGACTTCTTCTTTGCCAATTTGAATGCCTTTAATGTCTTTTTGTTGTCTGATTGCTGAGGCTAGGACTTCCAGTACTATGTTGAACAGCAGTGGTGAGAGTGGACATCCCTGTCTTGTTCCTGATCTTAGGGGAAAGGCTCCCAGTGCTTCCCCATTGAGAATGATATTTGCTGTGGGCTTTTCGTAGATGGCTTTTAAGATGTCGAGGAATGTTCCCTCTATCCCTACACTCTGAAGAGTTTTGATCAGGAATGGATGCTGTATTTTGTCAAATGCTTTCTCTGCATCCAATGAGAGGATCATATGTTTCTTGGTTTTTCTCTTGCTGATATGATGAATCACACTGATTGTTTTACGGGTGTTGAACCAGCCTTGTGTCCCAGGGATAAATCCTACTTGGTCATGGTGAATAACTTTCTTAATGTACTGTTGGATCCTATTGGCCAGTATCTTGTTGAGAATTTTTGCATCCATGTTCATCAGGGATATTGGTCTGTAATTCTCCTTTTTGGCGGGGTCTTTGTCTGGCTTTGGAATTAAGGTGATGCTGGCTTCATAGAACGAATTTGGAAGTACTCCATCTCTTTCTATCTTTCCAAACAGCTTTAGGAGAATAGGTATGATTTCTTCTTTAAACGTTTGATAAAATTCTCCTGGGAAGCCATCTGGCCCTGGACTCTTGTGTCTTGGGAGGTTTTTGATGACTGCTTCAATTTCCTCCCTGGTTATTGGCCTGTTCAGGTTTTCTATTTCTTCCTGTTCCAGTTTTGGTAGTTTGTGGCTTTCCAGGAATGCGTCCATTTCTTCTAGATTGCTTAATTTATTGGCGTATAGCTGTTCATAATATGTTTTTAAAATAGTTTGTATTTCCTTGGTGTTGGTAGTGATCTCTCCTTTCTCATTCATGATTTTATTAATTTGAGTCTTCTCTCTCTTCTTTTTAATAAGGCTGGCTAATGGTTTATCTATCTTATTAATTCTTTCAAAGAACCAACTCCTGGTTCTGTTGATCTGTTCCACAGTTCTTCTGGTCTCGATTTCGTTGAGTTCTGCTCGAATCTTTATTAACTCCCTTCTTCTCTTGGGTGTAGGATCTATTTGCTGTTTTTTCTCTAGCTCCTTTATGTGTAAGGTTAGCTTTTGTATTTGAGTTCTTTCCAGTTTTTGAATGGATGCTTGTATTGCGATGTATTTCCCCCTTAGGACTGCTTTTGCTGCATCCCAAAGATTTTGAACGGTTGTATCTTCATTCTCATTAGTTTCCATGAATCTTTTTAATTCTTCCTTAATTTCCTGGTTGACCCTTTTATCTTTTAGCAGGATGGTCCTTAACCTCCATGTGTTTGAGGTCCTTCCAAACTTCTTGTTGTGATTTAGTTCTAATTTCAAGGCATTATGGTCCGAGGATATGCAGGGGACAATCCCAATCTTTTGGTATCGGTTCAGACCCGATTTGTGACCCAATATGTGGTCTATTCTGGAGAAAGTTCCATGTGCGCTTGAGAAGAATGTGTATTCAGTTGAGTTTGGATGTAAAGTTCTGTAGATATCTGTGAAATCCATCTGGTCCAGTGTATCATTTAAAGCTCTCGTTTCTTTGGAGATGTTTTGCTTAGAAGACCTATCGAGTATAGAAAGAGCTAGATTGAAGTCACCAAGTATAAGTGTATTATTATCTAAGTATTTCTTCACTTTGGTTAATAATTGATTTATATATTTGGCAGCTCCCACATTCGGAGCATATATATTGAGGATTGTTAAGTCTTCTTGTTGAATAGATCCTTTAAGTATGATATAGTGTCCCTCTTCATCTCTCACTACAGTCTTTGGGGTAAATTTTAGTTTATCTGATATAAGGATGGCTACCCCTGCTTTCTTTTGAGGACCATTCGAATGGTAAATGGTTCTCCAACCTTTTATTTTCAGGCTGTAGGTGTCCTTCTGTCTAAAATGAGTCTCTTGTAGACAGCAAATAGATGGGTCCTGCTTTTTTATCCAGTCTGAAACCCTGCGCCTTTTGATGGGGTCATTAAGCCCGTTCACATTCAGAGTTACTATTGAGAGATATGAGTTTAGTGTCATCATGATATCTATTCAGTCTTTGTTTTTGTGGACTGTTCCACTGAACTTCTTCTTAAAGGGGAATTTTAAGAGTCCCCCTTAAAGTTTCTTGCAGAGCTGGTTTGGAGGTCACATATTCTTTTAGTTGCTGCCTGTCTTGGAAGCTCTTTATCTCTCCTTCCATTTTGAATGAGAGCCTTGCTGGATAAAGTATTCTTGGTTGCATGTTCTTCTCATTTAGGACCCTGAATATATCCTGCCAGCCCTTTCTGGCCTGCCAGGTCTCTGTGGAGAGGTCTGCTGTTACCCTAATACTCCTCCCCATAAAAGTCAGGGATTTCTTGTCTCTTGCTGCTTTAAGGATCTTCTCCTTATCTTTGGAATTTGCAAGCTTCACAATTAAATGTCGAGGTGTTGAACGGTTTTTATTGATTTTAGGGGGGGATCTCTCTATTTCCTGGATCTGAATGCCTGTTTCCCTTCCCAGATTAGGAAAGTTTTCAGCTAGAATTTGTTCAAATACATATTCTGGCCCTCTGTCCCTTTCGGCGCCCTTGGGAACCCCAATTAAACGTAGGTTTTTCTTCCTCAGGCTGTCGTTTATTTCCCTTAATCTATCTTCATGGTCTTTTAATTGTTTGTCTCTTTTTTCCTCAGTTTCCCTCTTTCCTATCAACTTGTCTTCTATGTCACTCACTCGTTCTTCCACCTCGTTAACCCTCGTCGTTAGGACTTCTAGTTTGGATTGCATCTCATTCAATTGATTTTTAATTTCTGCCTGATTAGCTCTAAATTCTGCAGTCATGAAGTCTCTTGAGTCCTTTATACTTTTTTCTAGAGCCACCAGTAGCTGTATAATAGTGCTTCTGAATTGGCTTTCTGACATTGAATTGTAATCCAGATTTTGTAACTCTGTGGGAGAGAGGACTGTTTCTGATTCTTTCTTTTGAGGTGAGGTTTTCCTTCTAGTCATTTTGCTCAGTGCAGAGTGGCCAAAAGCAAATTGTATTGGGAAAAAGAGAAAAAGAGAGGAGAGAAAGAAGGAAAGAAAAGAGAAAGAGAAAAAAAAAAGGGAAGAAAAGAAAAAAAATGAGAAAAAAAAAAGAAAAAGAGAAAGAAAAAGAAAGGAGAAAAAAAGGGGGTGAGGGAAGGAAACAAATCAAAAAGCAAAACAAAACAAAAACAAAAACAAAAACAAACAAAAAAAAAGAACCACAGTGGAGTATCTTCTGATTCTGTGTTCTTTAAGTCCCTTGGCTTCTCCTGGAAGTTGTCCATCTAGCTGATCTTCTGGGGGAGGGGCCTATTGTGCTGATTTTCAGGTGTTAGCAGTTGGGGGAGCTGCTGTGCCCCTGCCTGGTGCAGGGCTCAGTGGGGGTTGTTTACCCCGTGAGGCCACAGGAGGAACAGCCCCAGTGGCGGGGCAGCTCTGGAAACCTGGATTCAGCTCCGGCAGGAACTCCGTCTGCAGGGCCTGGAGGCTCCGGGGCGGGGCCGCTGATCTGCTCAGCTCCGGGCAGGAGCGTCCTCGCTGTCCTGGGCCCTCCCGGCCTCTGCCTGTCCCGGAGGAGGCCAGATCCTGGGCTGTGTCCCGGCGCCCTGTGCTCCGGAGCCTGCGCTGGTGGATTCGCGCTCCCGGCCCCGCAGCCCCCTCGGCGGAGCCGCCGCCCGAGCCCCTCCGAGCTGCTCCTGGAACCGCGCAGCCCCCTCCGCACGGAGCCTCTTCCTCCACTCGAGCCCCTCCGAGCTGCTCCCAGGGCCGCGCAGCCCCCTCCGCGGAGCCGCCGCCCGAGCCCCTCCTGGCTGCTCCGGTCCCGCCGGGTCCCGCCGTGCGCGCTGCAGCCCTTAGGGAGCTCGGCGCACTCTCCTGGGCGCGCAGTTGCTGTTACTGTCCCGGGGAGCCCGAAGGCATCCCCGCCCTCCTGGGTCCTGCTCCAACTCCCCGCGAGCCCCTCTCCGCCCGGGAAGGTCGGTGCAGCTCCTGCTCCTCCGGGACGGGGCTCTCCTGTCCTGGGGACACTCGCCCCGGCCTCAGCCCGGCTCCTCGCGGGGCCCCTCCCCCTTGGAGGCCTTTGTTTCTTTATTTCTTTTTCCCCGTCTTCCTACCTTGATAGAAGCGCGAACTCTTCTCACTGTTGCATTCCAGCTGGTCTCTCTTTAAATCTCAGGCCGAATTCATAGATTTTCAGGATAATTTGAAGGTTTTCTAGGTAGTTTGGTGGACACAGGTGATTTGGGGACCCTACTCTTCCGCCATCTTGCTCCTCCCAGCCGAAGACCAGAATTAATAGGTCCGGCTGGGACACTGTTAGTGAACAGTGTAACCATATCCTGATGCTATCCAGGTGGGTACCAGAGACACCAGGTCCTGGTGAGGCCCAGGTTGGACCAGAGACAGGAGGTCCAGGTAAGATCCCGATGGGAACCGCAGTCACCAAGTCAGGTGAGGCCTTGCTTAGGATCAGAGTTACCAGTTACAGGTGAGGCCCAGGTGGAGCCAGAGTGACCTGGTACAGAAGAGTCCAAAGTCAGGACCAGAGTTACTAGGATCAGGTCAGTCCCATTGGGGAATAGAGTAACCATGTCCCGATGATGCCCAGGTAGAACCCGAGTCAACACGTCCAGATGAGGCGCAGGTGGGGAGCATGTTCACTAGGTCCAGGTGAGGCCCAATTGAGGACCAGAGTCACCAGGTCTGGTTGAGGCCTAGAGGGGTACCAGATTCACCTGGTCTAGGTGACATGCAGATGGGGACCAGAGTCACCAGGTCAGGGAGAGGCCCAGAGAGGTTCCAGAGTCATCATGTCCAGGTGAGGCTCAGGTGAGGAACAGAGTCACCAGGTACCATGATGCCCAGTTGAGGACCAGAGTCACCAGATCTGTGTGAGGCCCAGTTAGGATCAGAGTCACCAGTTCCAGGTGAGACCCGAAAGGAGTCCACAGCAATCAGATCCAGGTGGGGAACAAAGTCACCAGGACTGGGAGAGGCCCAGATGGGGACCAGATTCACCAGGTCCAGTTGAGGCCCAGGTGGTGAGCAGAGTCCCAGGTCTGGGAGAGGACCATGTAAGAACCAGATGCACCAGGTCCAAGAGGCCCACGTGGGGACCTGAGTCACCAGGTATGGGTGACGCCCAGGTGGCAACCCCACTCACCAGGTCCAGGAGAGGCCAACCTGCAGGCCAGAGTCACCAGATCCAGGTGAGCACCTAGTGGGGACCGGAGTCACCAGGTAAATGTGAGTCTACAAGAACACCACAGTCACCATGTCCAGGTGTGGTTCATGTGGGAACGAGAGTCACCAGGTCCAGGTGAGACTCAGGAGGGACCACAGTCACCAGGTCCAGATTGAGGCCTAGGTGGGGGGACCAGAGTCATCAGGACCAGGTGATGCCAAAGTGTGGAGCAAAGGTATCATGTGGAGGTGAGGCCCAGGTGGGGAACAGAGTAACCATGTCCCGATGATGCCCAGGTAGAACCAGAGTCATCAGGTCTAGATGAGGCGCAGGTGGGCAACATATTCACTAGGTCCCGGTGAGGCCCAGTTGAGGACAAGAGTCACCAGGTCTAGTTGAGGCCTAGATGGGTACCAGATTCACTTGGTCTAGGTGATATCCAGATGGGGATCAGAGTCACCATGTCAGGGTGAACCCAGAGAGGATCCAGAGTCCTCATGTCCAGATGAGGCTCAGGTGTGGAAAAGAGAGTCCAGATCATAATGGTCCACAGGTGTGGACCAGAGTAACCAGATCTGGGTGGGGCCCAGTTAGGATCAGAGTCACCAGTTCCAGGTGCGGCCAAGAAGGAGTCCACCGCAATCAGGTCCAGGTGGGGAACAAAGTCACCAGGGCTGAGTGAGGACCAGATGGGGACCAGATTCACCAGGTCCAGGTGATTCCCAGGTGGTGACCAGAGTTACCAGTTCCGGGTGAGGACCAGGCAAGGACTAGATTCACCAGGTCCAAGTGAGGCCCACGTGGGGACCTGTGTCACCAGGCATGTGTGAGGCCCAGGTGGCAAGCCCACTGACCAGGTCCAGGTGAAGCCAACCTGCAGGCCATTCAGAGGAACCATGTCCCGATGATGACCAGGTAGGGACCAGACTTACCAGGTCCAAGTGGGGCCAACCTGCAGGCCATGCAGTGGAACCATGTCCCGATGATGCCCAGGTAGGGACCAGAGTCACCAGGTCCAAATGAGGCCCAGATGGTGCATATTCACTAGGTCCAGGTGAGGCCCAGTTGAGGACCAGAGTCACCAGATTTGGTTGAGGCCTAGAGGGGTACCAGAATCACCTGGTCCAGGTGACATCAGGATGGGGACCAGAGTCACCAGGTCAGGGTGAGGCCCAGAGTGTTCCAGAGTCCTCATATCCAGGTGAGGCTCAGGTGTGCAACAGAGTCAGCAGGTACCAATGATGCCCAGGTGAGGACCAGATTCACCAGGTCTGGGTGACGCGCAGATAGGATCAGAGTAACCAGTTCTAGGTGAGGCCAAGAAGGAGTCCACAGCAATCAGGTCCACGTGGGGAACAAAGTCACCAGGACTGGGTGAGTCTCAGATGGAGACCAGATTCACCAGGTCCAGGGGAGACCCAGGTAGTGACAAGAGTCCAATGGTCTAGGAGAGGACCAGGAAAGGATCAGATTCACCAGGTCCAAGAGCCCCACGTGGGGACCTGAGTCACAAGGTATGGGTGAGGCTCAGGTGGCATCCCCACTCACCAGGTCCAGGTGAGGCCAAACTACAGGCCATGCAGAGGAACCATGTCCGGATGATGCCCAGGTGAGGACCAGAGTCACTAGATCTGGGAGACGCGCATATAGGATCAGAGTCACCCGTTCCAGGTGAGGCCAAGAAAGGGTCCACTGCAATCAGGTCCAGGTGGGGAACAAAGTCACCAGGATTGGGTGAGGCCCAGATGGGGACCAGATGCACCAGGTCCAGGTGAGGCCCAGATGGCAACCCCACTCACCAGGTCCAGGGGAGGCCAACCTTCGGGCCATGCAGAGGAACCTTGTCCCGATAATGCCCAGGTAGGGACCAGAGTTACGAGTTGCAGGTGAGGCACTAATGGGGACCGGAGTCACCAGGTAAATGTGAGTCTACAAGAACACCACAGTCACCAGGTCCTGGTGTGGTTCATGTGTGAACGAGAGTCACCAGGTCCAGATGAGACCCAGGTGGGGACCACAGTCAACAGGTCCAGATTGAGGCTAGGTGGGCGGACCAGTGTCATCAGGACCAGTTGAGGCCAAAGAGTGGAGCAAAGTTATCATGTCCAGGTGAGGCCCAGGTGTTGACCAGAGTCCCCGGGTCTGGTAGAGGACCAGGTAAAGACCACATTCACCACGCCCAAGTGAAGCCCAAGGGGTGACCAGAGTCAACAGGTAAGGGTGAGACCCAGAGGGGGAACTAGAGTAACCAGTTCAGTTTGAGGCCCAGAATGGAACCAGAGGTCCCTGGTCAGAGTGAGGCTCAGGCGTGGAATAAAGTATCCAGGTCCCATGATGCCTGGGTGAAGACCAGAGTCACTAGGGCCATGCAGGCCCAGATGGGGAACAGAATCACTAGGTCCTGGTGAGGCATAGAATAAGACCACAGTCAGCAGTATCAGGTGAGCCCCTTGTGGGAACCAGAGCCACTCTATCCAGCTTAGTCCCAGGTCCATGTGAGGCCCACGTGAGAACCAGGTTCATCAGGTCGAATTGAGGCATAGCTGGGGTCAAGAGTCACCAGGTCTGGGTGCGGCCTAGGTGGGGCAAGATTCAGCAGTTCTGCGTTAGGTCAAAGTGTGGACGAGAGACACCAGGTTCAGGTGTGGCCAAACTGAGGACCAGAGTCACCAGATCCAGGTGAGGTCCAGGTGGGGACCAGAGTCAACAGATCCAGGTGAAGCCCAGGTGGGGACCAGACTCACTAGTTCCAGATGAGGCCCAGGTGAGGACCAGAGTTACCAGGTACACGTTACGCCCCGGTGGGGATTAGAGGAAACATGACTATGTGAGGCCGTCTTGGGGACGATGGTAAACAGGTCTACTTGAGGCCCAGGTGTGGAACGCAGTAAGCAGGTCCAGGTTATTCCCCGGTAGTGACAAGTGTCACCACGTCCTGGTTTGGCCCAGTTGGGGACCAGAATAAACAGGTACAGTGGAGGCCCTTGAAAGAACCAGAGTCAACATTTCGAGGTCAGGCGTAGGTGGCAACCAGGGACAGCATGTCCAAGTCAGGCCAAAGTGGGGTTCACAGTCACTAGGGCACGTGAGACCCAGAGGGGGACCAGAGTGACCTGGTCCAGGTGAGGTCCAGTTGTGGAACAGGGTCACCGGGTCCCAATTTTGCCCAGTTGAGGACCATGGTCAACAGGGCCAGGTGAGGCCCAGATGGGGACCGGAGTCCCGAAATCCAGGTGAATCCCAGGTGGGGACCACAGTCACCAGATCCAGGGTAGTCTCAGGTGCAGACCAGAATCACCAGGTCCAGGTGAGGTGCAGGTGAAACCAAACACACCAGGACCCGGTGAGGCCCTGGTGGGGATCAGAGTCACGAGGTACATGAGAAGCTAGAAACACTGCAGCCACCAGGTCCACATGATGTCCATGTGGGAACGAGAATCACCAGTTACAGGTGAGGACCATGTGGGGATCCGACTCACCATGCCCAGGTGAGTCCCAGGTGGGAACCAGTGTCACCATGTCCAGGTGTGTCCCATGTGAAGACCAGAGTTAATAGGTCCGGCTTGGTCACTGATAGTGAACAGGGTAACCATATCCTGATGCTACCCAGGTGCGTACCAGAGACACCAGGTCTCGGTGAGGCCCAGGTGGGACCAGAGACATGAGGTCCAGGTGAGGTCCCGATGGGAACCACAGTCACCAGGTCAGGTGAGGCCATGCTTAGGATCAGAGTCATCAGTTACAGATGACGCCCAGGTGGAGCCAGAGTCACCCGGTAGAGAAGACGCCAAAGTCAGGACCAGAGTTACCAGGATCAGGTCAGTCCCAGTGGGGCATAGAGTAAACATGTCCCGATGAGGCCCAGGTAGAACCCGAGTCACCACGTCCAGATGAGGCGCAGTTGGGGAGTATATTCACTAGGTCCCGGTGAGGCCCAGTTGAGGACCAGATCACCCGGTCTAGTTGAGGCCTAGAGGGGTACCAGATTCACCTGGTGTAGGTGACATCCAGATGGGGACCAGAGTCACCATGTCAGGCTGAGGCCCAGATGGGATCCAGAGTCATCAGGTCCAGGTGAGGCTCAGGTGTGGAACAGAGTATCCAGGTCATAATGGTCCACAGGTGAGGACCAGAGTCAGCAGATATGGGTAAGGCCCAGTTAGGATCAGAGTCATCAGTTCCAATGAGGCCAAGAAGGAGTGAACAGCAATCAGGTCCAGGTGGGGAACAAATTCACCAAGAATGAGTGAGGCCCAATGGGGACCAGATTCACCAGGTCCAGGTGATTCCTAGGTGGTGACCAGAGTTACTAGTTGCAGGTGAGGACCAGGTAAGGACCAGATTCACCAGGTCCCACTGAGGCCCACGTGGGGACATGTGTCACCAGGTATGTGTGAGGTCCAGGTGGCAACACCACTCACCAGTTCCAGGTGAGGCCAAAATGCAGGCCATGCAGAGGAACCATGTCCCGATGATGCCCAGGTAGGGACCAGAGTTACCAGGTCCAGGTGAGGCCAACCTGCAGGCCATGCAGTAGAACCATGTTCGGATGATGCCCAGGTAGGGACCAGAGTCACCAGGTCCAAATGAGGCCCAGATGGAGAACATTCATTAGGTCCAGGTGAGGTCCAGTTGAGGGCCAGAGTCACCAGATCTGGTGGAGGCCTAGAGGGGTATCAGAATCACATGGTCCAGGTGACATCCAGATGGAGACCAGAGTCACCAGGTCAGGGTGATGCCCAGAGAGGTTCCAGAGTCATCATGTCCAGGTGAGGCTCAGGTGTGGAACAGAGTCACCAGGTACAAATGATGCCCAGGTGAGGACCACAGTCACCAGATCTGGGTGAGGCCCAGTTAGGAACAGAGTCACCAGTTCCAGGTGAGGCGAAGAAAGAGTCCACAGCAATCAGGTCCAGGTGGGGAACAAAGTCACCAGGACTGGGTGAGGCCCAGTTGGGGACCAGATTCACCAGGTCCAGGTGAGGCCCAGGTGGTGACCAGAGTCCCCGGTCTGGGGGAGGACCAGGTAAGGAGAAGATTCACCAGGTCCAAGAGGCCCCTGTGGGGACTTGAGTCACCAGGTATGGGTGAGGCCCAGGTGGCAACCCCACTCACCAAGTCCAGGTGAGGCCAACCTGCAGGCCAGAGTCACCAGATACAGGTGAGACCTTAGTGGGGACCGGAGTCACAAGGTAAAAGTGAGTCTACAAGAACACCACAGTAACCAGGTCCAGGTGTGATTCATGTGGGAACAAGAGTCACCTGGTCCAGGTGAGACCCAGGTGGGGACCACAGTCACCAGGTCTAGTTTGAGGCCTAGGTGGGGAGCCAGAGTCATCAGGACCAGTTGAGGCCAAAGTGTGGAGCAAAGTTATCATGTCCAGGTGAGGCCCAGGTGGGGAACAGAGTAACCATGTCCCATTGATGCCAGGTGGGAAAAGAGTCACAAGGTCCAGACGAGGCCTCAGTGAGGAGTAGATTCACCAGGTCCTGTTGAGGCCCAGTTGAGCACCAATATCCCCAGCTCTGGGTGAGTCCCAGAGGGGGAACAGACTCACAAGGTTCTGGTGATATCCAGGTGGGGACCAGAGTCACCACGTCAGGTTGAGGTCCAGAGGGGGACGAGAATCACTAGGTCCAGGTGAGGCCCCGATGTGGAACTGAGAAACCAGGTCCCATGATGCCCATATGAGGACTTTAGTCACCAGGTCCAGGTGAGGTCCCTGTGGGAATGAGTCACCTCGTTCCGGTGAGGGCCAGGTGGGACCACAGTCACCAGGTCCCGGTGAGGCCCAGTTATATAAGAGAGTATCCAGCTCCCAAAGATGCCCAGGTAAGGACCAGATTCAACAGGTCCAGTAGAGGTTCATATATGGATCAGAGTCATCGTGTTTCAGCTGAGGCAGATGGAGAACACAGGAACCAGGTCCAGGAAACCCCCATTTGGGAACCAGACCCACCAGATCCAGGTGAGGTCCAGGTGGGGCCACAGTCACAAGGTCCTGGTGAGGCGCAGGTGGCAACAGGATTCACCAAGCCCAGGTGAGGACCAGGTGGCGAACATTCACCACATCCAGGTGCGGACCAGCTAAGGACCAGATTCACCAGGCCCAAGTGAAGCCCAAGGGGTGACCAGAGTCACCAGGTAAGGGTGAGGCCCAGAGGGGGAACCAGAGTAACCAGTTTAGTTTGAGGCCAAGAATGGGACCAGAGGTCCCTGGTCAGAGTGAGTCCCAGATGTGGAATAGAGTATCAGGTCCCAGTGATGCCTGGGTGAGGACCAGAGTCACTAGGACCATGCAGGCCCAGATGGGTTACAGAATCACTAGGTCCTGGTGAGGCATAGAATAAAACCACAGTCACCAGTATCAGGTGAGCCCCATGTGGGAACCAGAGCCACTCTATCCAGCTGAGTAGCAGGTCCATGTGAGGCCCACGTGAGGACCAGATTCATCAGGTCGAATTGAGGCATAGCTGTGGACAAGAGTCACCAGGTGTGGGTGCGGCCTAATTGGGGCAAGATTCAACAGTTCTGAGTTAGTTCAAAGTGGGGACGAGAGACGCCAGGTCCAGGTGAGGCCAAACTGAGGACCAGAGTCACCAGATCCATGTGAGGTCCATATTTGAAAGAGAGTCACCAGGTCCAGCAGAGGTGCAGTTGGGGACCAGAGTCACCAGATCCACGTGAAGTCCAGGTGGGGACCAGAGTGACCAGATCCAGGTGAAGCCCAGGTGGGGACCAGAGTCACTAGGTCCAGAAGACACCCAGGTGAGGACCAGAGTTACCAGGTACACGTGAGGCCCCTGTGGGGATCAGAGGCAACAGGTCCATGTGAGGCCGGCTTGGGGACCATGGTCAACAGGTCTACTTGAGGCCCAGGTGTGGAACACAGTAAGTAGGTCCAGCTGAGTCCCCGATTGGGACAAGTGTCACCACGTCCAGTTGAGGAGCAGGTGGGGACAAGGATCACCAGGTACAGGGGAGGCCCTTGAAAGAACCAGAGTCAACAGTTCGAGGTCTGGCGTAGGTGGCAACCAGGGTCAGCAGGTCCAAGTCAGGCCAAAGTGGGGTTCACAGTCTCTAGGGCACGGTGACACCCAGAAAGGGACCAGAGTGACCTGGTCGAGGTGAGGTCCAGTTGTGGAACACAGTCACCGTGTCCCAATTTTGCCCAGTTGAGGACCATGGTCAAAAGGGCCATGTGAGGCCCAGATGGGGACCGGAGTCCCCAAATCCAGGTGAAGCCCAGGTGGGGACCAGAGTTACCAGATCCAGGGTAGTCTCAGGTGCAGACCAGAATCACCAGGTCCAGGTGAGGTGCAGGTGGCAACCACACTCACCAGGTCCCGGTGAGGCCCTGGTGGGGACCAGAGTCACGAGGTACATGAGAAGCTAGAAACACTGCAGCCACCAGGTCCACATGATGTCCATGTGGGAACGAGAATCACCAGTAACAGGTGAGGACCAGGTGGGGAACCGACTCACCATGTCCAGGTGAGACCCTGGTGGGAACCAGTGACACCATGTCCAGGTGTGGCCCAGGTGAAGACCAGAGTTAATAGTTCCGGCTGGGTCACTGTTAGTGAACAGTGTAACAATATCCTGATGCTACCCTGGTGGGTACCAGAGACACCAGGTCCTGGTGAGGGTCAGGAGGACCAGAGACATGAGGTCCAGGTGAGGTTCCATTGGGAACCACAGTCATCAGGTCTGGTGAGGCCATGCTTAGGATCAGAGTCACCAGCTAGAGGCGAGGCCCAGGTGGAGCCAGAGTCACCTGGGACAGAAGAGGCCAAAGTCAGGACCAGAGTTACCAGGATCAGGTCAGTCCCAGTGGGGAATAGAGTAACCATGTCCCGATGATGCCCAGGTAGAACCAGAGTCACCAGGTCCAGATGAGGCGCAGGAGGGGAGCATATTCACGAGGTCCCGGTGAGGCCCAGTTGAGGACCAAAATGCCCAGGGCTAGTTGAGGCCTACAGGGGTACCAGATTCACCTGGTCTAGGTGACATCCAGATGGGGACCAGGGTCACCATGTCAGGGTGAGGCCCAGAGGGGATCCAGAGTCATCATGTCCAGGTGAGGCTCAGGTGTGGAACAGAGTATCCAGGACATAAAGGTCCACAGGTGAAGACCAGAGTCACCAGATCTGGGTGAGGCCCACATAGCATCAGACTCACCAGTACCAGGTGAGGCCAAGAATGAGTCCACAGCAATCAGGTCCCGGTGGGGAACAAAGTCACCAGGACTGGGTGAGGCCCAGATGGGGACCAGATTCAACAGGTCCAGGTGATTCCCAGGTGGTGACCAGAGTTACCAGTTCCGGGTGAGGACCAGGTAAATCAAGATTCACCAGGTCCAAGTGAGGGCCACGTGGGGACCTGTGTCACCGGTATGGGTGAGGCCCAGATGGCAATCCCACTCACCAGGTCCAGGGGAAGCCAACCTTCCGGCCATGCAGAGGAACCATGTCCCGATAATGCCCAGGTATGGACCAGAGTTACGAGTTGCAGGTGAGGCCCTAATGGGGACCGGAGTCACCAGGTAAATGTGAGTCTACAAGAACACCACAGTCAACAGGTCCACATGTGGTTCATGTGGGAAGAAGAGTCACCAGGTCCAGGTGAGACCCAGGTGGAGACCACTGTCAACAGGTCCAGATTGAGGACTAGGTGGGGGACCAGAGTCATCAGGACCAGTTGAGGCCAAAGTGCGGAGCAAAGTTATCATGTCCAGGTGAGGCCCAGGTGGGGAACAGAGGAACCATGTCCCATTGATGCCAGGTGGGAAAAGAGTCACAAAGTTTAGACGTGGCCTAACAGAGGAGTAGATTCACCAGGTCCTGTTGAGGCCCAGATTAGGACCACTGTCCCCAGCTCCGGGTGAGTCCCAGAGAGGGACCAGGGTCACTGGTTCTGGTGATATCCAGGTGTTGACCAGAGTCACCACGTCAGGGTGAGGCCCAGAGCGGAATGAGAATCACTAGGTCCAGGTGAGTTCCCGATGTGGAACTGAGAAACCAGGTCCCATGATGCCCATATGAGGACCTGAGTCACCAGGTCCAGGTGAGGTCCCTGCGGGAACCAGTCACCTCGTCGAGGTGAGGCCCAGGTGGGACCACAGTCACCAGGTCCAGGGAAGTCTCAGGTGCAGACCAGAATCACCATGTCCAGGTGTGGCCCAGGTGAAGAGCAGAGTTAATAGGTCCGGCTGGGTCACTGTTAGTGAACAGTGTAACCATATCCTGATGCTACCCAGGTTGGCACCAGAGACACCAGGTCCTGGTAGGCCCAGGTCTGGCCAGAGACATGAGGTCCAGGTGAGATCCTGATGGGAACCACAGTCACCAGGTCAGGTGAGGCCATGCTTAGGATCAGAGTCACCAGTTACAGTTGAGACCCAGGTGGAGCCAGAGTCACCTGGTACAGAATAGGCCAAAGTCAGGACCAGAGTTACCAGGATCAAGTCAGTCCCAGTGGGGAATAGAGTAACCATGTCCCGATGATGCCCAGGTAGCACCAGAGTCACCAGGTCCAGATGAGGCGCACGTGGGGAGCATGTATACTAGGTCACAAGTTCCAGGTGAGGAAAAGAAGTAGTCCACAGCAATCAGGTCACAAGTTCCAGGTGAGGCCAAGAAGGAGTCCACAGTAATCAGGTCCAGGTGGGCAACAAATTCACCAGGATTGGGTGAGGCCCAGATGGGGACCAGATTCACCAGGTCCAGGTGACTTCCAGGTGGTGACCAGACTTACCAGTTCCGGGTGAGGACCAGGTAAGGACCAGATTCACTAGGTCCAAGTGAGGCCCAAGTGGGGACCTGTGTCACCAGGTATGTGTGAGGCATAGGTGGCAACCCCACTCACCAGGTCCAGGTGAGGCCAACATGCAGGCCATGCAGAGGAACCGTGTCTGATGATGCCCAGGTAGGGTCCAGAGTTACCAGGTCCAGGTGAGGCCAACCTGCAGGCCATGCAGTGGAACCATGTCCGGATGATGCCCAGGGAGTTACCAGAGTCGCCAGGTCCAAATGAGGCCCAGATGGAGCATATTCACTAGGTCCAGGTGAGGCCCAGTTTAGGACCAGTGTCACCAGATCTGGTTGAGGCCTAGAGCGGTAGCAGAATCACCTGGTCCAGGTGACATCCAGATGGGGACCAGAGTCACCAGGTCAGGGGGAGGCCCAGAGAGGCTCCAGAGTCATCATGTCCAGGTGAGGCTCAGGTGTGTAACAGAGTCACCAGGTACCAATGATGCCAAGGGGAGGATAAGAGTCACCAGGTCTAGGTGACGTGCAGATAGGATCAGAGTCACCACTTCCAGGTGAGGCCAAGAAAGTGTCCACAACAATCAGGTCCAGGTGGGGAACAAATTCACCAGGACTGGGTGAGGCCCAGATGGGGACCAGATTTACCAGGTCCAGGTGAGGCCCAGGTGGGACCACAGTCAGAAGGTCCAGGTGAGGCCCAGGTATATAAGAGAGTATCCAGGTCCCAATGATGCCCATGTAGAACCAGAGTCACCAGGTCCAGATGAGGCGCAGGAGGGGAGCATATCCACTAGGTACCGGTGCGGCCCAGTTGAGGACCACAGTCACCAGGTCTAGTTGAGGCCTAGAGGGGTACCAGATTCACCTGGTCTAGGTGACATCCACATGGGGACCAGAGTCAACATGTCAGGGTGAGGTCCAGAGGGGATCCAGAGTAATCATGTCCAGGTGAGGCTCAGGTGTGGAACGGAGTATCCAGATCATAATGGTCCACAGGTGAGGACCAGAGTCACCAGATCTGGGTGAGGCCCAGTTAGGATCAGAGTCACCAGTTCCAGGTGAGGAAAAGAAGTAGTCCATAGCAATCAGGTCCAGGTGGGGAACAAATTCACCAGGACTGGGTGAGGCCCAGATGGGGACCAGATTCACCAGGACCAGGTTATTCCCAGGTGGTGAACAGACTTACCAGTTTCGGGTGACGACCAGGTAAGGACCAGATTCAACAGGTCCAAATGAGGCCCACGTGGGGACCTGAGTCACCAGGTATTGGTGAGGCCAGGAGGCAAGGCACTCCCCAAGTCCAGGTGAGGCCAACCTGCAGGCCATGCAGAGGAACCATATCCCGATGATACCCAGGTAAGGACGAGAGTTACCACATCCAGGTGAGGCCAACCTGCAGGCCATGCAGTGAACCATGTCCCGATGATGCCCAGGTAGGGACTAGAGTCACCAGGTCAGGGAGAGGCCCAGAGACGGTTCCAGAGTCATCATGTCCAGGTGAGGCTCAGGTGAGGAACAGAGTCACCAGGTACCAATGATGCCCAGGTGAGGACCAGAGTCACCAGATCTGGGTGACGCGCAGATAGGTTCAGAGTCACCAGTTCCAGGTGAGGCCAAGAAAGAGTCCACAGCAATCAAGTCCAGGTGGGGAACAAAGTCACCAGGATTGGGTGAGGCCCAGATGGGGACCAGATTCACCAGGTCCAGATGAGGGCCAGTTGAGGACCAGTGTCCCCAGCTCCGGGTGGTCCCAGAGGGGGACCAGAGTCACCCGGTTCCGGTGATATCCAGGTGGGGACCAGAGTCACCACGTCAGGGTGAGGCCCAGAGGGGGACGAGAATCACTAGGTCCAGGTGAGGCCCCGATGTGGAACTGAAACCAGGTCCCATGATGCCCATATGAGGACCTGAGTCAGCAGGTCCAGGTGAGGTCCCTGTGGGAACCAGTCACCTCGTCCAGGTGAGGCCCAGGTGGGACCACAGTCACCAGGTCGAGGTGAGGCCCAGGTATATATGAGTGTATCCAGGTCGCAATGATGCCCAGGTAAGGACCAGAGTCAACAGTCCAGGAGAGGCCCAAATATGGATCAGAGTCATTTTGTTCCAGGTGATGCCTGATGGAGACCACAGGAACCAGGTCCAGGAGAGCCCCATATGGGAACCAGAGCCACCAGATCCAGGTGAGGTCCTGGTGGGACCACAGTCAGAAGGTCCAGGTGAGGCGCAGGTGGTTACAGGATTCACCAAGTCCAGGTGAGGCCCAGCTGGCGACCAGTCACCAGATCCAAGTGAGGACAAGCTAAGGACCAGATTCACCAGGCCCAAATGAAGCCCATGGGGTGACCAGAGTCACCAGGTATGGGTTAGTCCCGGAGGGGGAACCAGAGTAACCAGTTTAGTTTGAGGCCAAGAATGGGTCCAGAGGTCCCTAGTCAGAGTAAGGCCCAGGTGTGGAATAGTGTATCCAGGTCCCAATGATGCCTGGGTGAGGACCAGAGTCACTAGGGCCATGCAGGCCCAGATGGGGTCAAATCACTAGGTCCTGGTGAGGCATAGAATAAGACCACAGTCAGCAGTATCATTTGATCCCCTTGCGTGAACCAGAGCCACTCTATCCAGCTGAGTCCCAGGTCCATGTGAGGCTCACGTGAGGACCAGATTCATCAGGTCGAATTGAGGCATAGCCTTGGACAAGAGTCACCAGGTCTCGGTGTGGGCTAGGTGGGGCAAGATTCAGCAGTTCTGAGTTAGGTCAAAGAGGGGACGAGAGACTCCAGGTCCAGGTGAGTCCAAACTGAGGACCAGAGTCACCAGATCCATGTGAGGTCCGTGTTGGAAAGAGAGTCACCAGGTCCAAGAGAGGTCCAGGTGGGTACCAGAGTCACCAGATCCAGGTGAAGTCCAGGTGGGGACCAGTCACCAGATCCAGGTGAAGCCCAGGTGGGGACCAGAGTCACTAGGTCCCGATGAGGCCCAGGTGAGGACCAGAGTTACCAGGTACACGTGAGGCCCCGGTGGGGATCAGAGGCAACAGGTCCATGTGAGGCCGGCTTGGGGACCATGGTCAACAGGTCTAATTGAGGCCCTGGTGTGTAACACAGTAAGCTGGGATCCCTGGGTGGCGCAGCGGTTTGGCGCCTGCCTTTGGCCCAGGGCGCGATCCTGCAGACCCGGGATCGAATCCCACGTCGGGCTCCCTGCATGGAGCCTGCTTCTCCCTCTGCCTATGTCTCTTCCTCTCTCTCTCTCTGTGTGACTGTCATGAATAAATAAATAAAATCTTTTTTTTTTTTAATAAATAAAATCTTTAAAAAAAAACACAGTAAGCAGGTCCAGGTGAGTCCCCAGTGGTGAAAAGAGTCACCACGTCCAGGTGAGTCCCAGTGGGGACCAGGATCACCAGGTACAGTTGATGCCCTTGAAAAAACTAGAGTCTACTGGCACAAAAACAGACACATAGATCAGTGAAACAGAATAGAGAATCCAGAAGTGGACCCAGAACTTTATGGGCAACTAATATTCGATAAAGAAGGAAAGACTATCCATTGGAAGAAAGACAGTCTCTTCAATAAATGGTGCTGGAAAATTGGACATCCACATGCAGAAGAATGAAACTAGACCACTCTCTTTCACCATACACAAAGATAAACTCAAAATGGATGAAAGATCTAAATGTGAGACAAGATTCCATGAAAATCCTAGAGAAGAACACAGGCAACACATTTTTGAACTCGGCCATAGTAACTTCTTCAACATACATCCACGAAGGCAAAAGAAACAAAGGCAAAAATGAACTATTGGGACTTCATCAAGATAAGAAGCTTTTGCACAGCAAAGGATACAGTCAACAAAACTCAAAGACAACCTACAGAATGGGAGAAGATATTTGCAAATGACATATCAGATAAAGGACTAGTTTCCAAGATCTATAAAGGACTTATCAAACTCAACACCAAAGAAACAAACAATCCAATCATGAAATGGGCAAAAGACATGAACAGAAATCTCACAGAGGAAGAAATAGACATGGCCAACATGCACATGAGAAAATGCTCTGCATCACTTGCCATCAGGGAAATACAAATCAAAACCACAATGAGATACCACCTCACACCAGTGAGAATGGGGAAAATTAACAAGACAGGAAACAACCAATGTTGGAGAGGATGCGGAGAAAAGGGAATCCTCATACACTGTTGGTGGGAATGTGAACTGGTGCAGCCACTCTGGAAAACTGTGTGGAGGTTCCTCAAACAGTTAAAAATATACCTATCCTACGACACAGCAATTGCACTGTTGGGGATTTTCCCCAAAGAGACAAATGTAATGAAACGCCGGGACACCTGCACCCCGATGTTACTAGCAGCAATGGCCACGATACCAAACTGTGGAAGGAGCCTCGGTGTCCAACGAAAGATGAATGGATAAAGAAGATGTGGTTTATGTATACAATGGAATATTACTCAGCTATTAGAAATGACAAATACCCACCATTTGCTTCAACGTGGATGGAACTGGAGGGTATTATGCTGAGTGAAGTAAGCCAGTCAGAGAAAGACAAACATTATATGTTCTCATTCATTTGGGGAATATAAATAATAGTGAAAGGGAATATAAGAGAAAGGGGAAGAAATGTGTGGGAAATAACAGAAAGGGAGACAGAACGTAAAGACTGCTAACTCTGGGAAACGAACTAGGGGTGGTAGAAGGGGAGGAGGGCGGGGGGTGGGAGTGAATGGGTGAAGGGCACTGGGGGTATTCTGTATGTTAGTAAACAGAACACCAATAATAAAAAATAAATTTAAAAAAAAAGAAAAAAGAAAGAACCAGAGTCAACAGGTCGAAGTCAAGCGCAGGTGGCAACCAGGGTCAGCAGGTCCAAGTGAGACCCACGTGGGGACCTGTGTCACAATGCATGTGTGAGGCCCATTTTGCCGCCCCACTCACCAGGTCCAGGTGAGGCCAACCTGCAGGCCATGCAGAGGAACCATGTCCCGATGATGCCCAGGTAAGGAACAGAGTTACCAGGTCCAGGTGAGGACAACCTGCAGACCATGCAGTGGAACCACGTCCCGATGATGCCCAGGTAGGGACCAGAGACACCAGGTCCAAATGAGGCCCAGATGGAGCAAATTCACTAGGTCCAGGTGAGGCCCAGTTGAGGACCAGAGTCACCAGATTTAGTTGATGCCTGAGGGGTACCTGAATCACCTCATCCAGGTGACATGCAGATGGGGACCAGAGTCATCAACTCAGGGAGAGACCCAGAGAGGTTCCAGAGTCATGTCCAGGTGAGGCTCAGGTGAGGAACAGAGTCACCAGGTACCAATGATTCCCAGATGAGGACAAGAGTCACCAGATCTGGGAGATGCGCAGATAGGATCTGAGTAACCAGTTCCAGATGAGGCCAAGAAATGGTCCACAACAAACAGGTCCAGAGGGGATCAAAGTCACCTGGACTGGGTGAGGCCCAGATGGGGACCAGATTCACTAGATCCAGGTGAGGCCCAGGTGTTGACCAGAGTCTCCGGGTCTGGGAGAGGACCAGGTAAGGACCAGATTCACCAGGTCCAAGAGGCTCACGTGGGGACCTGAGCCACCAGGTATGGTTGAGGCCCAGGTGGCAACCCCACTCAAGAGGTCCAGGTGAGGCCAACCTGCAGGCCAGAGTTACCAGATCCAGGTGAGGCCCTAGTGGGGACCGGAGTCACCAGGTAAATGTGAGTCTACAAGAACACCACAGTCACCAGGTCCAGGTGTGGTTCATGTGGGAAAGAGAGTCACCAGGTACAGCTGAGTCCCCGGTGGTGACAAGACTCACCACGTCCAGGTGAGGCCCAGGTGGGAACCAGGATCACCAGGTACAGTGAAGGCCCTTGAAAGAACAAGAGTCAACAGTTCGAGGTCAGGCGCAGGTGGCAACCAGGGTCAGCAGGTCCAAGTCAGGCCAAAGTGGGATTCACAGTCACTAGGGCACGGTGAGACCCAGAGGAGGACCAGAGTCACCTGGTCCATGTGAAGTCCAGTTGTGGAACACAGTCACCGGGTCCCAAGTTTGCCCAGTTGAGGACCATGGTCAACAGGGCCAGGGGAGGCCAATATGGGGACCGGAGTCCCCAAATTCAGGTGAAGCCCAGGTGGGGACCAGAGTCACCAGATCCAGGGTAGTCTCAGGTACAGACCAGAATCACCAGGTCCAGGTGAGGTGCAGGTGCCAACCACACTCACCAGGTCCCGGTGAGGCCCTGGTGGGGACCAGAGTCACGAATTACATGAGAAGCTAGAAACACTGCAGCCACCAGGTCCACATGATGTCCATGTGGGAACGAGAATCACCAGTTACAGTTGAGGACCACGTGGGGATCCGACTCACCATGTCCAGGTGAGACCCAAGTGGGAACCAGTGTCACCATGTCCAGGTGTGGCGAAGGTGAAGAACAGAGTTAATAGGTTCGGCTGGGTCACTGTTAGTGAACAGTGTTACCATATCCTGATGCTACGCAGGTGGGTATCAGAAACAACAGCTCCTGGTAAGGCCCAGGTGGGACCAGAGACATGAGGTCCAGGTGAGGTCCCGAAAGGAACCACAGTCACCATGTCAGGTGAGGCCATGCTTAGGATCAGAGTCACCAGTTACAGGTGAGGCCCAGGTGGAGCCAGAGTCACCTGGGACAGAAGACGCCAAAGTCAGGACCAGAGTTACCAGGATCAGGTCAGTCCCAGTGGGTAATAGAGTAGCCACGTCCCGATGATGCCCAGGTAGAACCAGAGTCGCCACGTCCGGATGAGGCGCTGGTGGGGAGTATATGCACTAGGTCCCGGTGAGGCCCAGTTGAGGACCAGATACCTCCGGTCTAGTTGAGGCCTAGGGGGGTTCCAGATTCACCTGGTCTAGGTGACATCCAGATGGGGACCAGAGTCACCATGTCAGGGTGAGGCCCAGAGGGGATCCAGAATCATCATGTCCAGGTGAGGCTCAGGTGTGGAACAGAGTATCCAGGTCATAATGGTCCACAGGTGAGGACCAGAGTCACCAGATCTGGGTGAGGCCAAGAAGGAGTCCACAGCAATCAGGTACAGGTGGGGAACAAAGTCACGAGGACTGGGTGAGGCCCAGATTGGGACCAGATTCACCAGGTCCTGGTGATTCCCAGGTGGTGACCAGAGTTACCAGTTCTGGGTGAGGACCAGGTAAGGACCAGATTCACCAGGTCCAAGTGAGGCCCACGTGGGTACCTGTGTCACCAAGCATGGGTGAGGCCCAGGTGGCAACCCCACTCCCCAGGTCCAAGTGAGGCCTAACTGCAGGCCATGCAGAGGAACCATGTCCCGATGATGCCCAGGTAGGGACTAGAGTTACCAGGTCCAGGTGAGGACAATATGCAGTCCATGCAGTGGAACCATATCCCGATGATGCCCAGGTAGGGACCAGAGTCACCAGGTCCAAATGAGGCCCAGATGGAACATATTCACTAGGTCCAGTGAGGCCCAGTTGAGGACAACTGTCACCAGATCTGGTTGAGGCTTAGAGGTGTACCAGAATCACCTCGTCCAGGTGACATCCAGATGGGGACCAGAGGCATCAGGTCAGGGAGAGGCCCAGAGTGGTTCCAGAGTCATCATGTCCAGGTAAGGCTCAGGCGTGGAACAGAGTCACCAGGTACCAATGATGCCCAGGTGAGGCCCAGAGTCACCAGATCTGGGTGACGCGCAGATAGGATCAGAGTCCCCAGTTCCAGGTGAGGCCAAGAAAGAGTCCACAGCAATCAGGTCCACGTGTGGAACGAAGTCACCAGGACTAGGTGAGGCCCAGATGGGGACCAGATTCACCAGGTACAGGTGAGGCCCAGGTGGTGACCAGAGTCCCCGGGTCTGGGAGAGGACCAGGTAAGGACCAGATTCACCTGGTCCAAGATACCCACGTGGGGACCTGAGTCATCAGGTATGGGTTAGACCCAGGTGGCAACCGCACTCACCAGGTCCAGGTGAGGCCAACCTGCAGGCCAGAGTCACCAGATCCAGGTGAGGCCCTAGTGGGGACCGGAGTCTCCAGGTAAATGTGAGTCTACAAGAACACCACAGTCACCAGGTCCAGGTGTGGTTCATGTGGGAACGAGAGTCACCATGTCCAGGTGAGACCCAGGTGGGGACCACAGTCACCAGGTCCAGATTGAGGCCTAGGTGGCGGGACCAGAGTCATCAGGACCAGTTGAGGCCAAAGAGTGGAGCAAAGTGATCATGTCCAGGTGAGGCGCAGGTGGGGAACAGTGTAACCATGCCCCATTGATGCCAGGTGGGAAAAGAGTCACAGGTCCAGACAAGGCCTGAGTGAGGAGTAGATTCACCAGGTATTTTGGAGGCCCAGTTGAGGACCAGTGTCCCCAGCTCCGGGTGAGTCCCAGAGGGGGACCAGAGTCACGCGGTTTTGGTGATATCCAGGTGGGGACCAGGGTCACCACGTCAGGGTGAGGCCCAGAGTGGGACGAGAATCACTAGGTCCAGGTGAGGCCCGATGTGGAACTGAGAAACCAGGTCCCATGATGCCCATATGAGGACCTGAGTCACCAGGTCCAGGTGAGGTCCCTGTGGGAACCAGTCACCTCGTCCTGGTGAGGCCCAGGTGGGACCACAGTCACCGGTCCTGGTGAGGCCCAGGTATATAACAGAGTATCCAGCTCCCAATGATGCCAAAGTAAGGACCAGAGTCAACAGGTCCAGGAGAGGCCCAAATATTGTTCAGAGTCATTGTGTTCCAGGTGAGGCCAGTTGGAGCCCAGAGGAACCAGGTCCAGGAGAGCCCCATATGGGAACCAGAGCCACCAGATTCAGGTGAGGTCCAGGTGGGACCACAGTCACAAGGTCCAGGTGTGGCGCAGGTGGCAACAGAATTCAACATGTCCAGGTGTGGCCCAGGTGGTGAGCTTTCACCAGATCCATGTGAGGAATATCTAAGGACCAGATTCACCAGGCCCAAATGAAGCCCATGGGGTGACCAGAGTCACCAGGTAAGGGTGAGGCCCCGAGGGGGAACCAGAGTAACCAGTTTAGTTTGTGGCCCAGAATGGGACCAGACGTCCCTGGTCAGAGTGAGGCCCAGGTGTGGAATAGAGTATCCAGGTCCCAATGATGCCTGGGTGAGGATCAGAGTCACTAGGGCCATGTAGGCCCAGATGGGGAACAGAATCACTAGGTCCTGTTGAGGCATAGAATAAGACCACAGTCAGCAGTATCATTTGAGCCCCTTACCAGAACCAGAGCCACTCTATCCAGCTGAGTCCCAGGTCCATGTGAGACTCACTTGAGGACCAGATTCATCAGGTCGAATTGAGGCATAGCTGGGGACAAGAGTCACCAGGTCTGGGTGCAGCCTAGGTGGGGCAAGATTCAGCAGTTCTGAGTTAGGTCAAAGTGGGGACGAGAGACGCCAGGTCCAGGTGAGGCCAAACTGAGGACCAGAGTCACCAGATCCAGGTGAGGTCCATGTGGGAAAGAGAGTCACCAGGTCCAGGAGAGGTCCAGGTGGGGACCAGAGTCACCAGATCCAGGTGAAGTCCAGGTGGGTACCAGAGTCACCAGACCCAGGTGATGCCAGGTGGGGACCAGAGTCACTAGGTCCAGATGAGACCCAGGTGAGGACCAGTGTTATCAGGTACACGTGAGGCCCCGGTGGTGATCAGAGGCAACAGGTCCATGTGAGGCCGGCGGGGACCATGGCCAACAGGTCTCTTGAGACCCAGGTGTGGAACACAGTAACCAGGTCCAGGTGAGTGCCCTGTGGTGACAAGAGTCACCAGGTCCCGGTGAGGCCCATGTGGGCACCAGGATCACCAGTGTCCAGGGGAGGCCCTTGAAAGTACCAGAGTCAACAGTTCGAGGTCAGGCGACAGGTGGCAACCAGGGTGAGCAGGTCCAAGTCAGTCCAAAGTGGGGTTCACAGTCACTAGGGCATGGTGAGATCCAGAGGGGGACCAGAGTCACTTGGTCCAGGTGAGGTCCAGTTGTGAAACACAGTGACCGGGTCCCAATTTTGCCCAGTTGAGGACCATGATCAACAGGGCCAGGTGAGGCCCAGATGGGGACCGGAGTCCCCAAATCCAGGTGAAGCCCAGGTGGGGACCACAGTCACCAGATCCAGGGTAGTCTCAGGTGCAGACCAGAATCACCAGGTCCAGGTGAGTTGTAGGTGGGACCACAGTCACAAGGTCCAGGTGAGGCGCAGGTGACAACAGGATTCACCAAGTCCAGGTGAGGCCCACAGTGGTGACCAGTCACCAGATCCAGGTGCAGACCAGCTAAGGACCAGAATCACCAGGCCCTAGTGAAGCCCAGGGGTGACCAGAGTCACCAGGTAAAAGTGAGGCCCAGAGGGGAACCAGAGTAACCAGTTTAGTTTGAGGCCCAGAATGGGACCAGAAGTCCCTGTTCAAAGTGAGGCACAGGTGTGAAATAGAGTATCCAGGGTGAGGATCTTTCGGTCCATCACCCAATGATGCCTGGGTGAGGACCAGAGGCACTAGAGCCATGCAGGCCCAGTTGGGGAACAGAAGTACTAGGTCCTGTGTGGCATAGAATAAGACCACAGTCAGCAGTATCAGGTGAGCCCCTTGTAGGACGAGAGCCACTCTATCCAGCTGAGTCCCAGGTCCATGTGAGGTCCCACGTGAAGACCAGCTTCATCAGGTCGAGTTGAGGCATAGCTGGGGACAAGAGTCACCAGGTCTGGGTGCGGCGTAGGTGGGGCAAAATTCAGCAGTTCTGAGTTAGGTCAAAAAGGGGACGAGAGACACCAGGTCCAGGTGAGGCCAAACTGAGGACCAGAGTCACCAGATCCATGTGAGGTCCATGTTGGAAAGAGAGTCACCAGGTCCAAGAGAGGTCCAGGTGTGGACCAGAGTTACCAGGTACACGTGAGGCCCTGGTGAGGATCAGAGGCAACAGGTCCATGTGAGGCCGCCTTGGGGACCATGGTCAACAGGTCTACTTGAGGCCCAGGTGTGGAATAGAGTAAGCAGGTCCAGGTGAGTCCCCGGTGGTGACAAGAGTCACCACGTCCAGGGGAGGCCCAGTTGGGGACCAGGATCACCAGGTCCAGGGTAGGGCCTTGAAAGAACCAGAGTCAACAGTTCGAGGTCAGGCGCAGGTGGCAACCGGGGTCAGCAGGTCCAAGTCAGGCCAAAGTGGGGTTCACAGTCACTAGGGCACGGTGACACCCAGAGGGTACCAGAGTCACCTGGTCCAGGTGAGGTCCAGTTGTGGAACACAGTCACCGGGTCCCAATTTTGCCCAGTTGTGGACGATGGTCAACAGGACCAGGTGAGGCCCAGATGCGGATTGGAGTCCCCAAATCCAGGTGAAGACCAGGTGGGGACCACAGTCACCAGATCCAGGATAGTCTCATGTCAGACCAGATTCACCAGGTCCAGGTGAGTTGCAGGTGGCAACCACACTCACCAGATCCCGATGAGACCCTGGTGGGGACCAGAGTCACGAGGTACATGAGAAGCTAAAAACAATGCAGCCACTAGTTCCACGTGATGTCCACGTGGGAACGAGAATCACCAGTTACACGTGAGGACCTGGTGGGGATCCGACTCACCATGTCCAGGTGAGACCCAGGTGGGAACCAGTTTCACCATGTCCAGGTGTGGCACAGGTGAAGACCAGAGTTAATAGGTCCGGCTGGGTCACTGTTAGTGAACAGGGTAACCATATCCTGATGCTACCCCGCTGGGTACCAGATACACCAGGTCCTGGTGAGGCCCAGGTGGGACCAGAGACATGAGGTCCAGTTGAGGTCCCATGAAAACCACAGTAACCAGGTCAAGTGAGGCCATGCTTAGGATCAGAGTCACCAGGTACAGGTGAAGCCCAAGTGGAGACAGAGTCACCTGGTACAGAAGAGGCCAAAGTCAGGACCAGAGTTACCAGGATCAGGGCAGTCCCAGTGGGGAATAGAGTAACCATGTCCCGATGATGCCCAGGGAGGGAGCAGAGTAACCATGTCCCGATGATGCCCAGGGAGGGAGCAGAGTCACCATGTCCAAATGAGGCCCAGGTGGAGCATATTCACTAGGTCCAGGTGAGGCCCAGTTGAGGACCAGAGTCACAAGGTCAAGTTGAGGCCTAGAGTGGTACCAGATTCACCTGGTCTAGGTAACATCCAGATGGGGACCAGAGTCACCATGTCAGTCTGAGGCCCAAAGGGGTTCCATAGTCATCATGTCCAGGTGAGGCTGAGGTTTGGAACACAGTATCCAGGTCATAATGGTCCACAGGTGAGGGCCAGAGTCACCAGATCTCGGTGAGGCCCAGTTAGGTTCAGAGTCACAAGTTCAAGGTGAGGCCAAGAAGGAGTCCACAGCAATCAGGTCCAGGTGGGGAACAAAGTCACGAGGACTGGGTGAGGCCCAGATGGGGACCAGATTCACCAGGCCCATGTGATTCCCAGGTGGTGACCAGAGATACCAGTTCCGGTTGAGGACCAGGTAAGGACCAGATTCACCAGGTCCAAGTGAGGCCCACGTGGGGATCTGTGTCACCAGGTATGGGTGAGGCCCAGTTGGCAACCCCACTCACCAGGTCCAGGTGAGGCCAAACTGCAGGCCATGCTGTGGAACCATGTCCCGATGATGCCCAGGTAGGGACCAGAGTCACCAGGTTCAAATGAGGCCCAGATGGAGCATATTCACTAGGTCCAGTTGAGGCCCAGTTGAGGACCATAGTCACCAGATCTGGTTGATGCCTAGAGGGGTACCAGAATCACCTGGTGCAGGTGACATCCAGATGGAGACCAGAGTCACCAGGTCAGGGTGAGGCCCAGAGAGCTTCCAAAGTCATCATGTCCAGACGAAGCTCAGGTGTGGAACAGAGTCACCAGGTACCAATGATGCCCAGGTAAGGACCAGAGTCACCAGGTATGGGTGACGCGCAAATAGGATCAGAGTCATCAGTTCCAGGTGAGGCCAAGAAAGAGTCCACAGCAATCAGGTCCAGGTGGGGAACAGGGTCAACAGGACTGGGCGAGGCCCAGATGGGGACCAGATTCACCAGGTCCAGTTGAGTCCCAGGTGGTGACCAGAGTCCCAGGGTCTGGGAGATGACCAGGTAAGGACCAGATTCACCAGGTCCAAGAGGCCCACGTGGGGACCTGAGTCACCAGGTATGGGTGACGCCCAGGTGGCAACCCCACTCACAAGGTCCAGGTGAGGCCAAACTGCAGGTCAGAGTCACCAGATTTTGGTGAGGCCCTAGTGGGGACTGGAGTCAGCAGGTAAATATGAGTCTACAAGAACACCACAGTCACCACTGTAGGTGTGGTTCATGTGGGAACGAGAATAACCAGTTTCAGGTGAGACCCAGGTGAGGACCACAGTCAGCAGGTCCAGATTGAGGCCTAGGTGGGGGGACCAGAGTCATCAGGACAGTTGAGGCCAAAGTGTGGAGCAAAGTTATCATGTCCACGTGAGTCCCCGGTGGGGAACAGAGTAACCATGTTCCATTGATGCCAGGTTGGAAATGAGTCACAAGGTCCAGACGAGGCCTAATTGAGGAGTAGATTCACCAGGTCCTGTTGAGGTCCAGTTGAGGACGAGTATCCCCAGCTCCGGGTGAATCCCAGAGGGGGACCAGAGTCACCCGGTTCTGGTGATATCCAGGTGGGGACCAGAGTCACCACGTGAGGGTGAGACCCAGAGGGGAACGAGAATCACTAGGACCAGGTGTGGTCCCGATGTGGAACTGAGAAACCAGGTCCCATGATGCCCATATGAGGACCTGAGTCACCAGGTCCAGGTGAGATCTCTGTGGGAATCAGTCACCTCGTCCAGGTGAGGCCCAGGTGGGACCACAGTCACCAGGTCCAGGTGAGGCCCAGGTATATAAGAGAGTATGCAGGTCCCAATGATGCCCAGGTAAAGACCAGAGTCAACAGGTCCAGAGAGGCCCAAATATGGATCAGAGTCATTGTGTTCCAGGTGAGGTCTGATGGAGACCACAGGAACCAGGTCCAGGAGAGCCCCATATGGGAACCAGAGCCACCAGATCCAGGTGAATTCCAGGTGGGACCACAGTCACAAGGTCCATGTGAGGTGCAGGTGGCAACAGGATTCACCAAGTCCAGGGGAGGCCCAGGTGGCGACCAGTCACCAATTCCAGGTGAGGACCAGCTAAGGTCCAGATTCACCAGGCCCAGTGAAGTCCAAGGGGTGACCAGAGTCACCAGGTATGGGTGAGGCCCAGAGGGGGAACCAGAGTAATCAGTTTAGTTTGAGGCCCAGAATGGGACCAGAGGTCCCTGGTCAGAGTGAGGCCCAGGTGTGGAATAGAGTATCTAGGTCGCAATGATGCCTAGGTGAGGACCAGAGTCACTAGGGCCATGCAGGCCCAGATTGGGAACAGAATCACTAGGTCCTGGTGAGGCATAGAATAAGACCACAGTCACCAGTATCAGGTGAGCCCCTTGTGGGAACCAGAGTCACTCTATCCAGCTGAGTCCCAGGTGATGTGAGGCCCAGGTGAGGACCAGATTCATCAGGACGAATTGAGGCATAGCTGGGGACAAGAGTCACCAGGTCTGGGTGCGGCCTAGTGGGGCAAGATTCAGCAGTTCTGAGTTAGATCAAAGTGGGGATGAGAGACACCAGGTCCAGGTGAGGCCTAACTGAGGACCAGAGTCACCAGATCCAGGTGAGGTCCATTTTGGAAAGAGAGTCACCAAGTCCAAGAGAGGTCCAGGTGGGGACTAGATTCACCAGATCCAGGTGAAGTCCAGGTGGGGACCAGGGTCACCAGATACAGGTGAAGCCCAGGTGGGGACCAGAGTCACCAGGTCCAAATGAGGCCCAGATGGAGCATATTTACTAGGTCCAGTGAGGCCCAGTTGAGGACCACTGTCACCAGATCTGGTTGAGGCTTAGAGGGGTACCAGTATCACCTCGTCCAGGTGACATCCAGATGGGGACCAGAGGAATCAGGTCAGGGAGAGGCCCAGAGTGGTTCCAGAGTCATCATGTCCAGGTTAGGCTCAGGCGTGGAACAGAGTATCCAGGTACCAATGATGCCCAGGTGAGGCCCAGAGTCACCAGATCTGGGTGACGCGCAGATAGGATCAGAGTCACCAGTTCCAGGTGAGGCCAAGAAAGAGTCCACAGCAATCAGGTCCAGGTGGGGAACAAAGTCACCAGGACTGGGTGAGGCCCAGATGGGGACCAGATTCACCAGGTCCAGGTGAGGCCCAGGTGGTGACCAGAGTCCCCGGGTATGGGACAGGACAAGGTAAGTACCAGATTCACCAGGTCCAAGAGGCTCACGAGGGGAAATGAGTCACCAGCTATGTGTGAGGCCCAGGTGGCAACCCACTCACCAGGTCAAGGTGAGGCCAACCGGCAGACCAGAGTCACCAGATCCAGGTGAGGCCCTAGTGGGGACCAGTGTCACCAGGTAAATGTGAGTCTACAAGAACACCACAGTCACCAGGTCCAGGTGTGGTACATGTGGGAAGGAGAATCACCAGGTACAGGTGAGACCCAGGTGGGCACCACAGTCACCAGGTCCAGACTGAGGCATAGGTGGGGGAACAGAGTCATCAGGACCAGTTGAGGCCAAAGAATGGAGCAAAGTTATCATGTCCAGGTGAGGCCCAGGTGGGGAACAGAGTAACAATGTCCCATTGATGCCAGGTGGGAAAAGAGTCACAAGGTCCAGACGAGGCCTAAGTGAGGAGTAGATTCACCAGGTCCTATTGAGGCCCAGTTGAGGACCAGTGTCCCCATCTCCGGGTGAGTCCCAGAGGGGGACCAGAGTCACCAGGTTCCGGTGATATCCAGGTGGGGACCAGAGTCACCACGTCAGGGTGAGGCCCAGAGGGGGACGAGCATCACTAGGTACAGGTGAGGCCCCGATGTGGAACTGAGAAACCAGGTACCATGATGCCCATATGAGGACCTGAGTCACCAGGTCCAGGTCAGGTCCCTGTGGGAACCAGTCACCTCATCCAGTAGAGGCCACGGTGGGACCAAAGTCACCAGGTCCAGGTGAGGCCCAGGTATATAAGAGAGTATCGAGGTCCCAATGATGCCCATGTAAGGACCGGAGACAACAGGTGCAGGAGAGGCCCAAATATGGATCAGAGTCATTGTGTTCCAGGTGAGGCCAGATGGAGACCACAGGAACCAGGTCCAGGAGAGCCCCATATGGGAACCAGAGACACCAGATCCAGGTGAGGTCCTGGTGGGACCACAGTCACCAGGTCCAGGTGAGGCGCAGGTGGCAACAGGATTCACCAACTCCAGGTGAGGCCCAGCTGGCGACCAGTCACCAGATCCAAGTGAGGACAAGCTAAGGACCAGATTCACCAGGCCCAAATGAAGCCCATGGGGTGACCAGAGTCACCAGGTAAGGGTGAGGCCCAGAGGGGGAACCAGAGTAACCAGTTTAGTATGAGGCCCAGAATGGGTCCAGAGGTCCCTAGTCAGAGTGAGGCCCAGGTGTGGAATAGTGTATCCAGGTCCCAATGATGCCTGGGTGAGGAACAGAGTCACTAGGGCGATGCAGGCCCAGATGGGGACAAATCACTAGGTCCTGGTGAGGCATACAATAAGACCACAGTCAGCAGTATCATTTGAGCCCCTTACCGGAACCAGAGCCACTCTATCCAGCTGAGTCCCAGGTCCATGTGAGGCTCACTTGAGGACCAGATTCCTCATGTCGAATTCAAGCATAGCTGGGGACAAGAGTCACCAGGTCTGGGTGCAGCCTAGGTGGGGCAAGATTCAGCAGTTCTGAGTTAGGTCAAAGTGGGGAAGAGAGACGCCAGGTCCAGGTGAGGCCAAACTGAGGACCAGAGTCACCAGATCCAGGTGAGGTCCATGTTGGAAAGAGAGTCACCAGTTCCAGGAGAGGCCCAGGTGGGGACCAGAGTCACCAGATCCAGGTAAGGTCCATGTTGGAAAGAGAGTCACCAGGTCCAGGAGAGGTCCAGGTGGGGACCAGAGTCACCAGATCCAGGTGAAGCCCAGGTGGGGACCAGAGTCACGAGGTCCAGATGAGACCCAGGTGAGGACCAGTGTTACCAGGTACACGTGAGGCCCCGGTGGGAATCAGACGCAACAGGTACATGTGAGGACGGCGGGGACCATGGTCAACAGGTCTATTGAGGCTCAGGTGTGGAACACAGTAACCAGGTCCACGTGAGTTCCCTGTGGTGACAAGAGTCACCAGGTCCCGGTGAGGCCCAGGAGGGCACCAGGATCACCATGTCCAGGGGAGGCCCTTGAAAGAACCAGAGTCAACAGTTCGAGGTCAGGCGCAGGTGGCAACCAGGGTTGCAGGTCCAAGTCAGGCCAAAGTGGGGTTCACAGTCACTAGGGCACGGTGAGATCCAGAGGGGGACCAGAGTCACTTGGTCCAGGTGAGGTCCAGTTGTGGAACACAATGACCGGGTCCCAATTTTGCCCAGTTGAGGACCATGGTCAACAGGGCCAGGTGAGGCCCAGATGGGGACCGGAGTCCCGAAATCCAGGTGAATCCCAGGTGGGGACCACAGTCACCAGATCCAGGGTAGTCTCAGGTGCAGACCAGAATCACCAGGTCCAGGTGAGGTGCAAGTGAAACCAAACTCACCAGGACCCGGTGAGGCCCTGGTGGGGATCAGAGACACAAGGTACATGAGAAGCTAGAAACACTGCAGCCACCAGGTCCACATGATGTCCATGTGGGAACGAGAATCACCAGTTACAGGTGAGGACCAGGAGGGGATCCGACTCACCATGTCCAGGTGAGTCCCAGGTGGGAACCAGTGTCACCATGTCCAGGTGTGGCCCATGTGAAGACCAGAGTTAATAGGTCCGACATGGTCACTGATAGTGAACAGGGTAACGATATCCAGATGCTACCCAGGTGGGTACCAGAGACACCAGGTCTCGGGGAGGCCCAGGTGGGACCAGAGACATGAGATCCAAGTGAGGTCCTGATGGGAACCACAGTCACCAGGTCAGGTGAGGTCATGTTTAGAATCAGTGTCACCAGATAAAAGTGAGGCCCAGGTGGTGCCAGAGTCACCTGGTACAGACGAGGCCAAAGTCAGGACGAGAGTTACCAGGATCAGGTCAGTCCCGATGATGCCCAGGTAGAACCAGAGTCACCATATCCAGATGAGGCGCAAGTGGGGAGCAGGTTCACTAGGTCCCAGTGAGGCCCAGTTTAGGACCAGAGTCACCAGGTCTAGTTGAGGCCTAGAGGGGTACCAGATTCACCTGGTCAAGGTGACATCCAGATGGGGACCAGAGTCACCATGTCAGGGTGAGGCCCAGAGGGGATTAAGAGTCATCATGTCCAAGTGAGGCTCAGGTGTGGAACAGAGTATCCAGGTCATAATGGTCCACAGGTGAGGACCAGAGTCACCAGATCTGGGTGAGGCCCAGTTAGGATCAGAGTCACAAGTTCCAGGTGAGGCCAAGAAGGAGTCCACAGCAATCAGGTCCAGGTGGGCAACAAATTCACCAGGACTGGGTGAGGCCCAGATGGGGACCAGATTCACCAGGTCCAGGTGACTTACAGGTCTTGACCAGACTTACCAGTTCCGGGTGAGGACCAGGTAAGGACAAGATTCAACAGGTCCACGTGAGGCCCACGTGGGGACCTGTGTCACCAGGTATGGGTGAGGCCCAGGTGGCAACCCCACTCACCAGGTCCAGGTGAGGCCAACATGCAGGCCATGCAGAGGAACCATGTCACGATGATGCCCTGGTTGGGAGCAGAGTTACCAGATCCAGGTGAGGCAAACCTTCAGGCCATGCAGTGGAACCATGTCCCGATGATGCCCAGGTAGGGACCAGAGTCACCAGGTCCAAATGAGGTCCAGATGCAGCATATTCACTAGGTCCAGGTGAGGCCCAGGTGAGGACCAGAGTTTCCAGATCTGGTTGAGGCCTAGAGGGGTACCAGAATCACCTGGTCCCGGTGACATCCAGATGGGACCAAAGTCACAAGGTCAGGGTGAGGCCCAGAGATTTTCCAGATACATCATGTCCAGGTGAGGCTCAGGTGTGGAACAGAGTCACCAGGTACCAACGATGCCCAGGTGAGGACCAGAGTCACCAGGTCTGGGTGATGCGCAGATTGAATCAGAGACACCAGTTCCAGGTGAGGCCAAGAAAGAGTCCACAGCAATCAGGTCCAGGTGGGGAATAAATCACCAGGAGTGGGTGAGACCCAGATGGGGACCAGATTCACCAGGTCAAGGTGAGTCCCAGGTGGTGACCAGAGTCCCCGGGTCCGTGAGAGGACCAGGTAAGGACCAGATTCACCAGGTCCAAGAGGCCCACGTGGGGAACTGAGTCACCAGGTATGGGTGAGGCCCAGGTGGCAACCCCACTCACCAGGTCCAGGTGCGGCCAACCTGCAGGCCAGAGTCTCCAGATCCAGGTGAGGCCCTAGTGGGGACCGGAGTCACCAGGTAAATGTGAGTCTACAAACACCACAGTCACCAGGTCCTGGTGTGGTTCATGTGGGAACGAGAGTCACCAGGTCCAGGTGAGACCCAGGTGGGGACCACAGTCATCAGGTCCAGATTGAGGCCTAGGTGGGGGGACCAGAGTCATCAGGAACAGTTGAGGCCAAAGTGCGGAGTAAAGTTATCATGTCCAGGTGAGGCCCAGGTGGGGAACAGAGTAACCATGTCCCATTGATGGCAGGTGGGAAAAGAGTCACCGGGTCCAGACGAGGCCTAAGTGAGGAGTAGATTCACCAGGTCCTGTTGTTTCCCAGTTGAGGAGCAGTGTCCCCAGCTCCGGGTGAGTCCCAGAGGGGGACCAGAGTCACCCAGTTCTGGTGATATCCAGGTGGGGACCAGAGTCACCACGTCAGGGTGAGGCCCAGAGCGGAACGAGAATCTCTAGGTCCAGGTCAGGCCCCGATGTGGAACTGAGAAACCAGGTCCCATGATGCCCATATGAGGACCTGAGTCACCAGGTCCAGGTGAGGTCCCTGTGGGAACCAGTCTCCTCGTCCAGGTGAGGCCCAGGTGGGACCACAGTCACCAGATCCAGGGCAGTCTCAGGTGCAGACCAGAATCACCAGGTCAAGGTGAGGTGCAAGTGGCAACTACACTCGCCAGGTCCCGGTGAGGCCCTGGTAGGGACCAGAGTCACGAGGTATTTGAGAAGCTAGAAACACTGCAGCCACCAAGTCCACATGATGTCCATGTGGGAACGAGAATCACCAGTTACAGGTGAGGACCAGGTGGGGATCCAACTCACCATGTCCAGGTGAGAACCAGGTGGGAGCCAGTGTCACCATGTCCAGGTGTGGCCCAGGTGAAGACCAGAGTTAATAGGTCCGGCTGGGTCACTGTTAGTGAACAGTGTAACCATATCCTGATGTTACCCAGGTGGGTACCAGAGACACTAGGTCCTGGTGAGGCCCAGGTGGGACCGGAGACATGAGGTCCAGGTGAGATCCCATTGGGAACCACAGTCACCAGGTCAGGTTAGGCCATGCTTAGGATCAGAGTCACCAGTTACACGTGAGGCCCAGGTGGAGCCAGAGTCACCTGGTACAGAAGAGGCCAAAGTCAGGACCAGAGTTACCAGGATCAGATCACTCCCAGTGGGGAATAGAGTAACCATGTCCCGAAGATGCCTAGGTAGAACCAGAGTCAACAGGTCCAACTGAGGCGCAGGTAGGGAGCATTTTCACTCGGTCCCGATGAGGCTCAGTTGAGCACCAGAGTCACCAGGTCTTGTTGAGGCCTAGAGGGGTACAAGATTCACCTGGTCTAGAGGATATCCAGATGGGGACCAGAGTCACTAGGTCAGGCTGAGGCCCAGAGCGGTTCCAGAGTCAACATTTCCAGGTGAGCCTCAGGTGTGGTACAGAGTCACCAGGTACCAATGATGCCCAGGAGAGGACAAGAGTCACCCGGTCTGGGTGACGCACAGAAAGTATCAGACTCACCAGTCCAGGTGAGGCCAAGAAAGGGCACAGCAATCAGGTCCAGGTGGGGAACAAAGTCACCTGGAACGGGTGAGGCCCAGATGGGGACCAGATTCACCAGGTCCAGGTGAGGCCCAGGTGGTGACAAGAGTCCCCGGGTCTAGGAGAGAACCGGGTAAGGACAAGATTCACCAGGTCCAAGAGGCCCACGTAGGGACTTGAGTCACCAGGTATGGGTGAGACCCAGGTGGCAACCCCACTCACCAGGTCCTGGTGAGACCAACCTGCAGGCCAGAGTCACCAGATCCACGTGAGTCCCTCGTGGGGACCGGATTCACCAGGTAAAAGTGAGTCTACAAGAACGCCAGAGTCACCAGGTCCAGGCGTGGTTCATGTAGGAACGAGACCACCAGGTCCAGGTGAGACCCAGGTGGGGACCACGGTCACCAGGTCCAGGTGTGACCCAGGTGGGGACCACAGTCACCAGGTTCAGTTTGAGGCCTAGGTGGGGGGATCAGAGTCATCGAGACCAGTTGAGGCCAAAGTGTGGAGCAAAGTTATCATGTCCACGTGAGGCCCAGTGGGAACAAAGTAACCATGTCCCATTGATGCCAGGTGGGAAAAGAGTCACAAGGTCCAGACGAGGCCTAAGTGAGGAGTAGATTCACCAGGTCCTATTGAGGCCCAGTTGAGGACCAGTGTCCCCATCTCCGGGTGAGTCCCAGAGGGGGACCAGAGTCACCAGGTTCCGGTGATATCCAGGTGGGGACCAGAGTCACCACGTCAGGGTGAGGCCCAGAGGGGGACGAGCATCACTAGGTACAGGTGAGGCCCCGATGTGGAACTGAGAAACCAGGTACCATGATGCCCATATGAGGACCTGAGTCACCAGGTCCAGGTGAGGTCCCTGTGGGAACCAGTCACCTCATCCAGTAGAGGCCACGGTGGGACCAAAGTCACCAGGTCCAGGTGAGGCCCAGGTATATAAGAGAGTATCGAGGTCCCAATGATGCCCATGTAAGGACCAGAGACAACAGGTGCAGGAGAGGCCCAAATATGGATCAGAGTCATTGTGTTCCAGGTGAGGCCAGATGGAGACCACAGGAACCAGGTCCAGGAGAGCCCCATATGGGAACCAGAGACACCAGATCCAGGTGAGGTCCTGGTGGGACCACAGTCACCAGGTCCAGGTGAGGCGCAGGTGGCAACAGGATTCACCAACTCCAGGTGAGGCCCAGCTGGCGACCAGTCACCAGATCCAAGTGAGGACAAGCTAAGGACCAGATTCACCAGGCCCAAATGAAGCCCATGGGGTGACCAGAGTCACCAGGTAAGGGTGAGGCCCAGAGGGGGAACCAGAGTAACCAGTTTAGTATGAGGCCCAGAATGGGTCCAGAGGTCCCTAGTCAGAGTGAGGCCCAGGTGTGGAATAGTGTATCCAGGTCCCAATGATGCCTGGGTGAGGAACAGAGTCACTAGGGCGATGCAGGCCCAGATGGGGACAAATCACTAGGTCCTGGTGAGGCATAGAATAAGACCACAGTCAGCAGTATCATTTGAGCCCCTTGCGTGAACCAGAGCCACTCTATCCAGCTGAGTCCAAGGTCCATGTGAGGCTCACGTGAGGACCAGATTCATTAGGTCGAATTGAGGCATAGCTGGGGACAAGAGTCACCAGGTCTGGGTGCGGGCTTGGTGGGGCAAGATTCAGCAGTTCTGAGTTAGGTCAAAGTGGGGACGAGAGATGCCAGGTCCAGGTGAGGCCAAACTGAGGACAAGAGTCACCAGATCCATGTGAGGTCCATGTTGGAAAGAGAGTCACCAGGTCCAAGAGAGGTCCAGGTGGGGACCTGAGTCACCAGATCCAGGTGAAGTCCAGGTGTGGACCAGAGTCACCAGATCCACGTGAAGCCCAGGTGGGGACCAGAGTCACTAGGTCCCGATGAGACCCAGGTGAGGACCAGAGTTACCAGGTACACGTGAGGCCCCGGTGGGGATCAGAGGCAACAGGTCCATGTGAGGCAGGCTTGGGGACCATGGTCAACAGGTCTACTTGAGGCCCTGGTGTGTAACACAGTAAGCAGGTCCAGTTGAGTCCCCGGTGCTGAAAAGAGTCGCCACGTCCAGGTGAGTCCCAGGTGGGGACCAGGATCACCAAGTACTGTTGAGGCCCTTGAAAGAACTAGAGTCTACTGGCACTAAAACAGACACATAGATCAGTGAAACAGAATAGAGAATCCAGAAGTGGACCCTGAACTTTATGGGCAACTAATATTCGATAAAGGAGGAAAGACTATCCATTGGAAGAAAGACAGTCTCTTCAATAAATGGTGCTGGGAAAATTGGACATCCACATGCAGAAGAATGAAACTAGACCACTCTCTTTCACCATACACAAAGATAAACTCAAAAGGGTTGAAAGATATAAATGTGAGACAAGATTCCATCAAAATCCTAGAGAAGAACACAAGCAACACCCTTTTTGAACTCAGCCAAAGAACTTCTTTGAACTTCTTGCAAGATACATCCACGAAGGCAAAAGAAACAAAAGCAAAAATGAACTATTGGGACTTCATCATGATAAGAAGCTTTTGCACAGCAAAGGATACAGTCAACAAAACTCAAAGACAACCTACAGAATGGGAGAAGATATTTGCAAATGACATATCAGATAAAGGACTAGTTTCCAAGATCTATAAAGAACTTATCAAACTCAACACCAAAGAAAGAAACAATCCAATCATGATATGGGCTAAAGACATGAACAGAAATCTCACAGAGGAAGACATAGACATGGCCAACATGCACATGAGAAAATGCTCTGCATCACTTGCCATCAGGGAAATACAAATCAAAACCAAATGAGATACCACCTCACACCAGTGAGAATGGGGAAAATTAACAAGACAGGAAACAACAAATGTTGGAGAGGATGCGGAGAAAAGGGAATCCTCATACACTGTTGGTGGGAATGTGAACTGGTGCAGCCACTCTGGAAAACTGTGTGGAGGTTCCTCAAACAGTTAAAAATATACCTGCCCTACGACCCAGCAATTGCACTGTTGGGGATTTTCCCCAAAGAGACAAATGCAATGAAACGCCGGGACACCTGCACCCCGATGTTTATAGCAGCAATGGCCACGATAGCCAAACCGTGGAAGGAGCCTCGGTGTCCAACGAAAGATGAATGGATAAAGAAGATGTGGTTTATGTATACAATGGAATATTACTCAGCTATCAGAAATGACAAATACCCACCATTTGCTTCAACGTGGATGGAACTGGAGGGTATTATGCTGAGTGAAGTAAGCCAGTCGGAGAAAGACAAACATTATATGTTCTCATTCATTTGGGGAATATAAATAATAGTGAAAGGGAATATAAGGGAAGGGGGAAGAAATGTGTGGGAAATAACAGAAAGGGCGACAGAACTTAAAGACTGCTAACTCTGGGAAACGAACTAGGGGTGGTAGAAGGGGAGGAGGGCGGGGGGTGGGAGTGAATGGGTGACGGGCACTGGGGGTTATTCTGTATGTTAGTAAATAGAACACCAATAATAAAAAATAAATTAAAAAAAAAAGAAAAAAGAAAGAACCAGAGTCAACAGGTCGAAGTCAAGAGCAGGTGGCAACCAGGGTCAGCAGGTCCAAGTCAGGCCAAAGTGGAGTTCACAGTCATTAGGGCATGGTGAGACCCAGAGGGGGACCAGAGTCACATGGTCCAGGTGAGAACCAGGTTGGACCACAGTCACAAGGTCCAGGTGAAACGCAGGTGGAAACAGGATTCCCCGAGACCAGGTGAGGTCCCGGTGGCGACCAGTCACCAGATCCAAGTGAGGACAATCTAAAGACCAGATTCACCAAGCCCAATGAAGCCCAAGGGGTGACCAGAGTCACCAGGTAAGGGTGAGGCCCAGAGGGGGAACCAGAGTAACCAGTTTAGTTTGAGGCCAAGAATGGGACCAGAGGTCCCTTGTCAGAGTGAGTCCCAGATGTGGAATAGAGTATCCAGGTCCCAATGATGCCTGGGTGAGGACCAGAGTAACTAGGGCCATAGAGGCCCAGATGGGGAACAGATTCACTAGGTCCTGGTGAGGCATAGAATAAGACCACAGTCACCAGTATCAGGTGAGCCCCTTGTGGGAACCAGAGCCACTCTATGCAGCTGAGTCCCAGGTTCATGTGAGGCCCACGTGAGGACCAGATTCATCAGGTCGAATTGAAGCATAGCTGGGGACAAATGTCACCAGGTCTGGGTGCGGTCTAGGTGGGGCACGATTCAGCAGTTCTGAGTTAGGTCAAAGTGGGGACGAGAGACCTAAGGTCCAGGTGAGGCCAAACTGAGGACCAGAGTTACCAGATCCAGGTGAGGTCCATGTTGGAAAGAGAGTCACCAGGTCCAGGAGAGGTCCAGGTGGGGACGAGAGTCACCAGATCCAGGTGAAGTCCAGGTGGGGACCAGAGTAACCAGGTCCAAATGAGGCCCAGATGGAGCATATTTTCTAGGTCCAGGTGAGGCCCAGTTGAGGACCAGAGTCCCCAGATCTGGTTGAGGCCTACAGGGGTACCAGAATCACCTGGTCCAGGTAACATCCAGATGGGGAACAGAGTCACCAGCTCAGGGTGAGGCCCAGAGATTTTCCAGAGTCATCATGTCCAGGTGAGGCTCAGGTGTGGAACAGAGTCACCAGGTACCAACGATGCCCAGGTGAGGACCAGAGTCACATGGTCTGGGTGATGCGCAGATAGAATCAGAGTCACCAGTTCCAGGTGAGGCCAAGAAAGAGTCCACAGCAATCAGGTCCAGGTGAGGCACAAATCACCAGGACTGGGTGAGACCCAGATGGGGACCAGGTTCACCAGGTCCAGGTGAGTCCCAGGTGGTGACCAGAGTCCCCAGCTCCGGGAGAGGACCAGGTAAGGACCAGATTCACCAGGTCCAAGAGGCCCACGTGGGGACATGAGTCACCAGGTATGTGTGACGCCCAGGTGTCAACCCCACACACCAAGTCCAGGTGAGGCCAACCTGCAGGCCAGAGTCACCAGATCCAGGCGAGGTCCTGGTGGGACCACAGTCACAAGGTCCAGGTGAGGCGCAGGTGGCAATAGGATTCACCAAGTCCAGGTGA
Organism: Canis lupus dingo; assembly: GCF_003254725.2. Lineage (NCBI taxonomy): Eukaryota > Metazoa > Chordata > Mammalia > Carnivora > Canidae > Canis > Canis lupus. Next base: position 10,056 of record NW_026019466.1, on the reverse strand, counting down.
GGCCCAGGTGGCGACCATTCACCAGATACAGTTGCGGACCAGCTAAGGACCAGATTCACCAGGTCCAAGTGAAGCCCAAGGGGTGACCAGAGTCACCAGGTAAGGGTGAGGCCCAGAGGGGGAACCAGAGTAACCAGTTTAGTTTGAGGCCCAGAATGGGACCAGAGGTCCCTGGTCAAAGTGAGGCCCAGGTGTGGAATAGAGTATCCAGGTCCCAATGAAGCCTGGGTGAGGACCAGAGTCACTAGGGCCATGCAGGCCCTGATGGTTAACAGAATCACTAGGTCCTGGTGAGGCATAGAATAAGAACACAGTCAGCAGTATCAGTTGAATCACTTGTGGGAACCAGAGCCACTCAATGCAGCTGAGTCCCAGGTCCAAGTGAGGCCTATGTGAGGACCAGATTCATCAGATCGAATTGAGGCATAGCTGGGGACAAGAGTCACCAGGTCTGGGTGCGGCCTAGGTGTGGCAAGATTCAGCAGTTCTGAGTTAGGTCAAAGTGAGGACGAGAGACAGCAGGTCCAGGTGAGGCCAAACTGAGGACCAGAGTCACCAGATCCAGGTGTAGTCCTTGTTGGAAAGAGAGTCACCAGGTTCACGAGAGGTCCAGTTGGAGACCAGAGTCACCAGATCCAGGTGAACTCCAGGTGGGGACCAGAGTCACCAGATCCAGTGAAGCCCAGGTGGGGACCAGAGTCACTAGGTCCAGATGAGGCCCAGCTGAGGACCAGAGATACCAGGTACACGTCAGGCCCCGGTGGGGATCAGAGGCAACAGATACATGTGAGGCCGGCTTGGGGACCATGGTCAACAGGTCTACTTGAGGCCCAGGTGTGGAACACAGTAAGCAGGTCCAGGTGAGTCCCCGGTGGTGAAAAGAGTCTCCACGTCCAGGTGAGGCCCAGTTGGGGACCAGGATCACCAGGTCCAGGGGAGGCCCTTGAAAGAACCAGAGTCAAGAGTTCGAGGTCAGGAGCAGGTGGCAACCAGGGTCAGCGGGTCCAAGTCAGGTCAAAGTGGGGTTCACAGTCACTAGGGCACATTCACACCCAGAGGGGGACCAGAGTCACCTGGTCCAGGTGAGGTCCAGTTGTGGAACACAGTCACCGGGTCCCAATTTTGCCCAGTTGAGGACCGTGGTCAACAGGGCCAGGTGAGGCCCATTTGGGGACCGGAGTCCTAAAATCGAGGTGAAGACCAGGTGGGGACCACAGTCACCAGATCCAGGGTAGTCTCAGGTGCAGACCAGAATCACAAGGTCCAGGTGAGGTGCAGGTGGCAACCACACTCACCAGGTTCCTGTGAGGCCCTGTTGGGGACCAGAGTCACGAGGTACATGAGAAGCAAGAAACACTGCAGCCACCAGGTCCACAAGATGTCCATGTGGGAACGAGAATCACCAGTTACAGTTGAGGACCAGGTGGGGATCCGACTCACCATGTCCAGGTGAGACCCAGGTGGGAACCAGTGTCACCATGTCCAGGTGTGGCCCAGGTGAAGAACAGAGTTAATAGGTTCGGCTAGGTCACTGTTTGTGAACAGTGTAACCATATCCTGATGCTACGCAGGTGGGTACCAGAGACAACAGCTCCTGGTGAGGCCCAGGTGTGAGCAGAGACATGAGATCCAGGTGAGGTCCCGAAAGGAACCACAGTCACCATGTCAGGTGAGGCCATGCTTAGGATCAGAGTCACCCGTTACAGGTGAGGCCCAGGTGGAGCCAGAGTGACCTGGTACAGAAGAGGCCAAAGTCAGGACCAGAGTTACCAGGATCAGGTCAGTCCCAGTGGGTAATAGAGTAACCACGTCCCGATGATGACCAGGTAGAACCAAAGTCGCCACCTCCAGATGAGGCGCAGGTGGGGAGTATATTCACTAGGTCCCGGTGAGGCCCAGTTGAGGACCAGATTCCTCCGGTCTAGTTGAGGCCTAGAGAGGTACCAGATTCACCTGGTTTGGTGACATCCAGATGGGGACCAGAGTCACCATGTCAGGGTGAGGCCCAGAGAGGTTCCAGAGTCATCATGTCCAGGTAGGCTCAGGTGTGGAACAGAGACACCAGGTACCAATGATGCCCCGGTGAGGACCAGAGTCACAAGGTCTGTGTGACGCGCAGATAGTATCAGAGTCACCAGTTCCAGGTGAGGCCAAGAAGGAGTCCACAGCAATCAGGTCCAGGTGGGGAACATAGTCACCAGGACTGGGTGAGGCCCAGATGGGGACCAGATTCACCATGTCCAGGTGAGGCCCAGGTGGTGACCCGAGTTACCAGTTCCAGGTGAGGATCAGGTAAGGACAGATTCACCAGGTCCAAGTAAGGCCCACATGGGGACCTGTGTCAAGATGTATGGGTGAGGCCCAGGTGGCAAACCCTCTCACCAGTTCAAGGTGAGGCCAACCTGCAGGCCATACCGAGGAACCGTGACCCGATGATGCCCAGGTAGGGACCAGAGTTACCAGGTTCATGTGAGGCCAACCTGCAGGCCATGCAGTGGAACCATTTCCCGATGATGTCCAGGTAGGGACCAGAGTCACCAGGTCCAAATGAGGCCCAGATGGAGCTTATTCACTAGTTCCAGGTGAGGCTCAGTTGAGGACGAGAGGCACCAGAACTGGTTGAGGCCTGGAGGGGTACCAGAGTCACCTGGTCCAGGTGACAACCAGATGGGGACCAGAGTCACCAGGTCAGGGTGAGACCCAGCCAGGTTCCAGAGTCATCATGTCCAGGTGAGGCTCAGGTGTCGAACAGAGTCACCAGGTACGAATGATGCCCAGGTGAGGACCAGGGTCACCAGGTCTGGGTGACGCGCAGATAGGATCAGAGTCACCAGTTCCAGGTGAGGCCAAGAAAGAGTCCACAGCAATCAGGTCCAGGTGGGAACAAATTGACCAGGACTGGGTGAGGCCCAGTTGGAGACCAGATTCAGCAGGTATAGGTGAGGCCCAGGTGGTGACCAGAGTCCCCGAGTCTGGGAGAGGACCAGGTAAGGACCAGATTCACCAGGTCCAAGAGGCCCACGTGGGGACCTAGGTCACCAGGTATGGGTGAGGCCCAGGTTTCAACCCCACTCACAAGGTCCAGGTGAGGCCAACCTGCAGGCCATGCAGAGGAACCATGTCCCGATGATGCCCAGGTAGGAACCAGAGTTACCTGGTCCAGGTGAGGCCCATGTGGGGAGCATGTTCACTAGGTCCCGGAGAGGCACAGTTGAGGACAAGGGTCACCAGGTCTAGTTGAGGCCTAGAGGGGTACCATATTCACTTGGTCTAGGTGACATCCAGATGGGGACCAGAGACACCATGTCAGGGTGAGGCCCAGAGGGGATCCAGAGACATCATGTCCAGGTGAGGCTCAGGTGTGGAACCGAGTATCCAGATCATAATGATCCTCAGGTGAGAACCAGAGTCACCAGATCTGGGTGAGGCCCAGTTACGATCAGAGTCACAAGTTCCAGGTGAGGCCAAGAAGGATTCCATAGCAATCAGGTCCTGGTGGGCAACAAATTTACCAGGACTGGGTGAGGCCCAGATGGGGACCAGATTCACCAGGTCCAGGTGAGGCCCAGGTGGTGACCAGAGTCCCCGGGTCTGGGGAGGACCAGGTAAGGACCAGATTCACCAAGTCCAAGAGGCCCACGTGGGGACCTGAGTCACCATGTATGGGTGAGGCCCAGGTTGGAACCCCACTCACCAGTCCAGGTGAGACCAACCTGCAGGCCAGAGTCACCAGATCCAGGTGAGGCCCTAGTGGGGACCGCAGTCACCAGGTAAATGTGAGTCTACAAGAACCCCACAGTCCCCAGGTCCAGATGGGGTTCATGTGGCAAGGAGAGTCAACAGGTCCAGGTGAAACCCAGGTGGGGACCACAGTCACCAGGTCCAGATTGAGGCCTAGGTGGGGGGACGAGGGTCATCAGGACCAGTTGAGACCAAAGTGTGGAGCAAAGTTATCACGTCCATGTGAGGTCCAGGTGGGGACCAGAGTAACCTTGTCCCATTGATGCCAGGTGGGAAATTAGTCACAAGGTTCATACGAGGCCTAAGTGAGGAGTAGATTCACCAGGTCCTGTTGAGGCACAGTTGAGGACCAGTGTCGCCAGCACCGCATGAGTCCCAGAGGGGGACCAGTGTCACCGGTTCTGGTGATATCCAGGTGGTGACCAGAGTCACCACGTCAGGGTTAGGCCCAGAGGGGGACGAGAATCACTAGGTGCAGGTGAGGCCCCGATGTGGAACTGAGATACCAGGTCCCATGATGCCCATATGAGGACCTGAGTCACCAGATTCAGGTGAGGTCCCTGTGGGAACCAGTCACCTCGTCCAGGTGAGGCCCTGGTGGGACCACAGTCACCAGGTTCAGGTTAGGCCCAGGTATATAAGAGAGTATCCAGGTCCCAATGATGCCCATGTAAAGACCAGAGTTAACAGGTCCAGGAGAGGCCCAAATATGGATCAGAGTCATTGTGTTCCAGGTGAGGCCAGATGGAGACCACAGGAACCAGTTACAGGAGAGCCCCATATGGGAACCAGAGCCACCAGATCCAGGTGTGGTCCAGGTGGGACCACAGTCACAAGGTCCAGGTGAGGCGCAGGTGGCAACAGGATTCACCAAGTCCAGGTGAGGCCCAGGTGGCGAACAGTCACCAGATCCAAGTGAGGACAAGCTAAGGACCAGATTCACCAGGCCCAAGGGAAGCCCAAGGGGTGACCAGAGTCACCAGGTAAGGGTGAGGCCCAGAGGGGGAACCAGAGTAATCAGTTTAGTTTGAGGCCCAGAATGGGACCAGAGGTCCCTGGTCAGAGTGAGGCCCAGGTGTGGAATAGAGTATCCCGGTCCCAATGATGCCTGTGTGAGGACCAGAGTCACTAAGGCCATGCAGGCCCAGATGGGGAACAGAATCACTAGGTGCTGGTGAGGCATAGTATAAGACCACATTCACCAGTATCAGGTGAGCCTCTTGTGGAAACCAGAGCCAATCAATCCAGCTGAGTCCCAGGTCCATGTGAGCCCCACGTGAGGAGCAGATTCATCAAGTCGAATTGAGGCATAGCTGGGGACAAAAGTCACCAGGTCTGGATGCGGCCTAGGTGGGGCAATATCAGCAGTTCTGAGTTAGGTCAAAGTGGGGACGAGAGACACCAGGTCCAGGTGAGGCCAAACTGAGGACCAGAGTCACCAGATCCAGGTAAGGTCCATGTTGGAAAGAGAGTCAGCAGGACCAGGAGAAGTCCAGGTGGGGACCAGAGTCACCAGATCCACGTGAAGTCCAGGTGCGGACCAGAGTCATCAGATCCAGGTGAAGCCCCGGTAGGGACCAGAGTCACAAGGTCCAGATGAGGCCCAGGTGAGGACCAGAGTTACCAAGTACACGTGAGTCCCCGGTGAGGATCAGAGGCAACTGGTCCATGTGAGGCCGGCTTGGGGACCATGGTCAACAGGTCTACTTGAGGCCCAGGTGTGGAACACAGTAAGCAGGTCCAGGTGAGTCTCCGGTGGTGACAAGAGTCACCACGTCCAGGTGAGGCCCAGGTGGGGACCAGGATCACCAGGTACAGGGGAGGCCCTTGAAAGAACCAGAGTAAACAGTTCGAAGTCAGGCACAGGTGGAAACCAGTGTCAGCAGGTCCAAGTCAGGCTAAAGTGGGGTTCACAGTCACTAGGGCACGGTGACACCCAGAGGGGGACTAGAGACACCTGGTCCAGTTGAGGTCCAGTTGTGGAACACAGTCACCGGGTCCCAATTTTGCCCAGTTGAGGAACATGGTCAACAAGGCCAGGTGAAGCCCAGATGGGGATCGGAGTCCCCAAATCCAGGTGAAGCCCAGGTGGGGACCACAGTCACCAGGTCCAGGGTAGTCTCAGGTGCAGACCACAATCACCATGTCCAGATGTGGCCCAGTTGAAGACCAGAGTTAATATGTCCAGCTGGTTCACTGTTAGTGAACAGTGTAACCATATCCTGATGCTATCCAGGTGGGTACCAGAGACACAAGGTCCTGGTGAGGCCCAGTTTGGACCAGAGACATGAGGTCCAGGTGAGGTCCTGATGGGAACCACAGTCACCAGGTCAGGTGAGGCCATGCATAGAATCAGAGTCACCAGTTACAGGTGAGGCCCAGGTGGAGCCAGAGTCACCTGGTAGAGAAGAGGCCAAAGTCAGGACCAGAGTTACCAGAATCAGGTCAGTCCCAGTGGGGAATAGAGTAACCATGTCACGATGATACCCAGGTAGAACCAGAGTCACCAGGTCCAGATGAGGCGCATTTTTGGAGCATGTTCACTAGGTCCCGGTGAGGCCCAGTTGAGGACCAGGGTCACCAGGTCAAGTTGAGGCCTAGAGTGGTACCAGATTCACCTGGTCTAGGTGACATCCAGATGGGGACCAGAATCACCATGTCAGGCTGAGGCCCAGAGAGGTTCCAAGGTCATCATGTCCAGGTGAGTCTCAGGTGTGGAACAGAGTATCCAGGTCATAATGGTCCACAGGTGAGGACCAGAGTCACCAGATCTGGGTGAGGCCCAGTTAGGTTCAGAGTCACCAGTTCCTGGTGAGGCCAAGAAGGTGTCCACAGCAATCAGGTCCTGGTGGGGAACAAAGTCACCAGGACTGGGTGAGGCCCAGATGGGGACCAGTTTCACCGGGCCCATGTGATTCCCTGGTGGTGACCAGAGATACCAGTTCCGGGTGAGGACCAGGTAAGGACCAGATTCAGCAGGTGCAAGTGAGGCCCACGTGGGTTTCTCTGTCACCAGGTATGGGTGAGCCCCAGGTGGCAACCCCACTCACCAGGTCCAGGTGAGGCCAACCTGCAGGCCATGCTGTGGAACCATGTCCCGATATATGCCCTGGGAGGGGCCAGAGTCACCAGGTCCAAATGAGGCCCAGATGGAGCATTTTCACGAGGTCCATGTGAGGCACAGTTGAGGACCATAGTCACCAGACCTGGTTGAGGCCTAGAGGGGTACCAGAATCACCTGTCCAGGTGACATCCAGATGGGGACCAGAGTCACCAGGTCAGGGTGAGGCCAAAAGAGGTTCCAGAGTCATCATGTCCAGGTTAGGCTCAGGTGTGGAACAGAGTCACCAGGTACCAATGATGCCCAGGTGAGGACCACGGTCACCAGGTTTGGGTGACACGCAGATAGGATCAGAGTCACCAGCTCCAGGTGAGGCCATGAAAGAGTCCACAGCAATCAGGTCCAGGTGGGGAACAAAGTCACCAGGACTTGGTGAGGCCCAGTGGGGACTAGATTCACCAGGACCAAGTGAGGCCCAGGTGGTGACAAGAGTCCCCGTGTCTGGGAGAGGACCAGATAAGGACCAGATTCACCAGGTCCAAGAGGCCCACGTGGGGAACAGAGTCACCAGGTATGGGTGAGGTCTAGGTGGCAACCCCACTCAACAGGTCCAGGTGAGGACAACCTGCAGGCCAGAGTCACCAGTTCCAGGTTAGGCCCTAGTGGGGACCGGGTCACCAGGTAAAATGAGTCTATAAGAACACCACAGTCACCATGTCCAGGTGTTGTTCATGTGGGAACGAGAGTCACCAGGTCCAGGTGAGACCCAGGTGGGACCACAGTCACCAGGTCCTGATGTAGGCCTAGGTGGGGGGACCAGAGTCATCAGGACCAGTGGAGGCCAAAGTGCGGAGCAAAGTTACCATGTCCAGGTGAGGCCCAGGTGGGGAACAGAGTAACCATGTCCCATTGATGCCAGGTGGGAAAAGAGTCACAAGGTCCAGACGAGCCCTAAGTGAGGAGTAGATTCTCCAGGTCCTGTTGAGGCCCAGTTGTGGAATAGTGTCCCCATCTCCGGGTGAGTCTCAGTGAGGGACTAGAGTCACCCGGTTCTGGTGATATCCAGGTGGGGACCAGAGTCACCACGTCAGTGTGAGGCCCAGAGGGGGACGAGAATCACTAGGTCCAGGGGAGGCCCCGATGTGGAACTGAGATACCAGGTCCCATAGTGCCCATATGAGGACCAGAGTCACCAGGTCCAGGTGAGGTCCCTGTGGGAACCAGTCACCTCGTCAGGGTGAGGCCCAGGTGGGACCACAGTCACCAGGTCCAGGTGAGTCCCAGGTATAATATAGAGTACACAGGTCCCAATGATGCCCAGGTAAGGACCAGAGTTAACAGGTCCAGGAGAGGCCCAGATATGGATCAGAGTCATTGTGTTCCAGGTGAGGCCAGATGGAGACCACAGGAATATTGACCAGGAGAGCCCCATATGGGAACCAGAGCCACCAGATCCAGGTGAGGTCCAGGTGGGACCACAGTCACAAGGTCCAGGTGAGGCGCAGTTGGCAACAGGATTCACCAAGTCCAGGTGAGGCCCAGGGGGCGACCAGTCACCAGATCCAGGTGAGGACCAGCCAAGGACCAGATTCACCAGGCCGAAGTGAAGCCCAATGTGTAACCAGAGTCAACAGGTAAGGGTGAGCCCCAGAGGGGGAACCAGAGTAACCAGTTTAGTTTGAGGCCCAGAATGGGACCAGAGGTCCCTGGTCAGAGTGAGGCACAGGTGTGGAATAAAGTATCCAGGTCCCAATGATGCCTGGGTGAGGACTAGAGTCACGAGGGCCATGCAGACCCAGATGGGGAACAGAATCACTAGGTCCTGGTGAGGCATAGAATAAGACAACAGTCAGCAGTATCATTTTACCCCTTGCGGGACCCAGAGCCACTCTATCCAGCTGAGTCCCAGGTTCATGTGAGGCCCAGGTGAGGACCAGATTCATCAGGTCGAAGTGACGCATAGCTGGGGAGAAGAGTCACCAGGTCTAGGTGCGGCCTAGGTGGGGCAAGATTCATCAGTTCTGAGTTAGGTCAAAGTGAGGACGAGAGACACTAGATCCAGGTGAGGCCAGACTGAGGACCAGATTCACCAGATCCAGGTGAAGTCCAGGTGGGGACCAGGGTCACCAGATCCAGGTGAAGCCCAGGTGGGGACCAGAGTCACTAGGTCCAGATGAGGTCCAGGTGAGGACCAGAGTTACCAGTTACCCCCCACGTTTGGCCCCGGTGGGGATCGGAGGCAACAGGTCCATGTGAGGTCCAGGTGAGGACCAGAGTTACCAGTTACCCCCCACGTTTGGCCCCGGTGGGGATCGGAGGCAACAGGTCGATGTGAGGCCGGCTTGGGGATCATGGTCAACAGGACTCCTTGAGGCCCAGGTGTGGAACACAGTAAGCAGGTCCAGGTGAGTCCCCGGTGGTGACAAGAGTCACCACGTCCAGGTGAGGCCCAGGTGGGGACCAGGATCACCAGGTACAGGGGAGGCCCTTGAAAGAACCAGAGTCAACATTTGGAGGTCAGGAGCAGGTAGCAACCAGTGTCCGCAAGTCCAAGTCAGGCAAAGTGGGGTTCACAGTCACTAGGGCACGGTGAGACCCAGAGGGGGACCAGAGTCACCTGGTCCAGGTGACGTCCAGTTGTGGAAAACAGTCACCGGGTCCTAATTTTTCCTAGTTGAGTACCATGGTCAACAGGGCCAGGTGAGGCCCAGATGGGGACCAGAGTCCCCAAATCCAGGTGAAGCCCAGGTGGGGACCACAGTCACCAGATCCAGGGTAGTCTCAGGTGCAGACCAGAATCACCAGGTCCAGGAGAGGTGCAGGTGGCAACAACACTCACCAGGTCCCGGTGAGGCCCTGGTGGGGACCAGAGTCACGAGGTACATGAGAAGCTAGAAACCCTGCATCAACCAGGTCCACATGATGTCCATGAGGGAAGGAGAATCACCAGTTACAGGTGAGGACCAGGCGGGGATCCGAATCACCATGTCCAGGTGAGACCCAGATGGGAACCAGTGTCACCATGTCCAGGTGTGGCCCAGGTGAAGACCAGAGTTAATCGTTCCGGCAGGGTCACTGTTAGTGAACACTGTAACCATATCCTGATGCTACCCAGGTGGGTACCAGAGACACCAGGTCCTGGTGAGGCCCGGGTGGGAATAGAGACATGAGGTCCAGTTGAAGTCCCGATGGGAACCTCAGTCACCAGGTCAAGTGAGGCCATGCTTAGGATCAGAGTCTGTGTAATACGTAGC